>NW_010411266.1:40565-56850 GCF_000710305.1 Buceros rhinoceros silvestris | reverse complement strand
TTCTTAAAGGGCCAGCACCCAGAAATGGAAAAAAGCGCACCATAACTTTCAACCAATTGATGTCGCGTTTATGTGTACGTGGCAGGGAATACCTGATTGGTCAGTTTACCACAAAGCTTCCAAAACAGGAAGTTTTGGCTAACCCAGGACAGTCACAATGACACGTATTTTATTTCTGTGTTTGGGGAACCAGGGTGTGAGCATCAAAGCGAAAGGGGCATTTTTCACATCTTCTTTCTTGACAAACATGTACTGAAGTAAAATCTTTAAAAATTGGATTCCCTAGGGCAGATCTTCAAGGAGGACTATCTTTCCTCTTCTTAATGTACTGCCCTCAAACCTCTGCCATCCTCTCATGAGAGTTGTGTTTTTGTGCGAGCATCATACTGGTGTGCATTAAACAATTTGAAAATGCAAGAACTGCTGATATGCTTGAAAGAGAACGAGCACTATACTGGCCACTAAATGGATGATGATACTGATCGGAATTTTCCACGTAGTACAAGTTTTCCGTTTGGGTCATTACTGCTTCTTCCATAGAATAAGCCATACTTCTTTGAAACGTATAACTTACAATTTTCTTCAAGTTTTCCTTTTGGTTCTGTTAAGGCAAACATGACAAAACCCAACCCTGACTTGATTTATGTGCCCACATCTACCCTTCAGCTATCTTTTATATTTTGATTGCAATAGAAAGCCATATAGGTGGCTTCTGGTCTAAGTGAAGGCTTATATTTTTAAAACATTTTTATGAATCATGTTTTTAAAAAGGTCATCCTAACACAGCTTTTGGCAATGGACACATTAAATTGATTGCAAGCTCTCTTTTCTGAGATTAGTAAGAAAGAAAAAATGGAATAAAAACATAATTCTATAGACATTTCACATGTAGAGGAGGCCATTAGGGAGATGGTGCATCTCCATCTTATGACTCTAGCTAGGGCAATAGCGCAAGTAGAATAATCCCTTATCCCTTCTACACAACTGAACAATCAATCTGCAGTAGAATTCTCAGCTTTGCTCTACTTGGGGAATTATTTTCATTTTCAAATTTGAAATTACAATTTTTTTTTAAGAAATACAACTTCCTGGCTGGCTAAGCAAAGTGTTTTTCTGACTCTAGTCTATACTTTGTTCCTTTTTAGTCAAGTGAATGAACTAGGCAAAGAATACTTATTCACTGAACACTCTGTGTTAGTGAAAAATATCAAATCCATCTGCAGAAAGTAATCAGCAAAACAATTCATCTTTTTGCTTCTATTTCTTGACTCAAATGTCTGAGATTCCAGTCTCTTTTTGTTCCCCTGTAGAACTGTAACTGTCTTTTGAAAAGTCTAAGATCAAAGAGGTTTTACATTATTCAGTCCTAAGAACAAAAGCGAAGTAACACTTCAAACAAAAGTTGATTGATCCTTTTTCCAGCAATGTCTTGATCAAGAATTTCATTACATCAAATTTTTATCGTATTAAAATTGAATATAATTTTCAAGCTGTGTTCACCGTTTTCCAATTTGTTGCTTAAACTTCCAGGAAAGAGCAATGACAGCTACAATATATCAGCTCACTAGAGACTTGTTTTTAAACTCATTCGCAGCCTAGTTCAAATGAACAAAAGGGAGAGAGAAAAAAAAAGGCAGCAGAAAAACATATTAGCAGTGTAAAGCAAATAAAGAAATCTTGTCCCAATATTGTCAAGAAGGTTTACTTCATTATTTTTTGGTTTTACTTACTTGCTTTTCATTATTTTTCTTCTGGCAATTGTTCTTAGAGTACTGCCATTTTCTGATAACTTCCACTACATTTTTTCCTCCTGTCCACTCCCTCTTGATTAACAAAATTGCGAAAAGAGCTGAGATGGTTTGCAACCAAGTCATGCCTATTAATGTCCAATCATTAGAGTTTGTTTTTTCCTCTGGCCTTTTAATTATAAAGAACATGCTTTGGCTTCACAGAGTAGCATTCTAACAGTGTTATTCATGTTTTCAGTTATAACTAGTGAAGAATTACAAAGCAAGAAAAAAAGGAAGGAAGAAAGAAAATAAAATCTCTTACTTTTTCCCACCAGTGAATATCAGTCAGAGTGTCATTAGAATCAGTGACAGTGAAGTTGTACTGCCCCTGAGGCATTAATGGATAGTTGGAATGATTCTGTTAAACAAGATTCATTAAAGAGAAAGCATAAGGAAGAAAAAGAGAAAAAAAGAAAAAAATACTTATTGATGTTTCAGAGAAGAACACCAAGAAAGTCTGTTTCAAGATATTGTTATATGCATTTTATTTGCCACTAAAATACTAATAGAAAGCTGCATGGATAAAGATGCATTGCCACAGCAGAGAATCTGGCCAGTAATTTTAGTGGCTGACCAAACATTGCTTTGATTTTCATTTCCATTCACTTAAAAGTATATTTTTTCAAGTCTATCCCCTTTTTGACCCCAAGTCCCTCATGACAAATTAAGGCGTTATCAGGTAACGAGTCTGCTGTCCTTCTGGACCTGTATACCAGACGTAAAGAAGCACATACTGCTATTGAGATGAGACGGGGCAGTTAGCAGAAGGAAAGGGGAGAAAAAAGGAGAAGCAGGAATAAAGTCTGGAAACTGTTTCAAGTCAGATAATCTCATAAATTTTGCTTATGAGATGAACATATAAGCACATGCATGTAAGCACAAATTTCATGTATCAGTTCATTGAAACTGGATGGTGGTCAGCTTACAGTGAATAAAGCACCTGAATTAATTTACAGCTCAGTAAAGTGAACAGAGGATCACACCACTGTTCAGATGTGGCAACACTTTACCATTATTTTGAATGAAATCAATCTGTAAAAGAATTATTATACTGTGAGGCAACAAGGCCTTGTTTGTTCATCTTTATTATGATACAGTTAGTTTTAGTAACTAGTAACTATATGTTACTGATAATTTCTTTCATACTTTTAAAAATGGTGCAGATTTATTGAATACTTTATTGTCTAATAAGAAGACAAATAATGTCCATTCTATACGCTGATTTTTTTTAATGCATTCTGGACTTGAGGCATTATGGTAAGTTAATTTACGGCTGTTCATCAGTTATGTCACACTTGCAAATTTGATGTGTAAATTGTGCTTGACTTTGGAGATGTGCTTTACATATAAATTCAGTGTTGGCTATAGTACTGTTTTGCTATCGATACCCTCTGATACTTGGTTGATTTCTTACACAGGGCTCAACTGGTTTCCCAGGATTTCCAGGTGCCAATGGAGAGAAAGGTGCAAGGGTATGATAATTCATGCTTGCATGACACTTAACTTTTGGAACTCAGTGCTATGGGATGTCACTGAAATATAAGAATGCCAGCTACTATCCAAAGAACTATAAAACAGGCTTTTCACACTTAATATGTCCTCCAGTTACATAAAAGAGGACATGCTGAGACACTAGTACTCATTCTTTAATGTAATAATCTAAATATATGGGAACTCAGACACTTTCTCACTGTGTATGCTACCATAATTATATATTTGAAAAAGACAAAAGAAATCACCTTTGCCGAAGCATCTTTTTTGACAGTATAGCTGAGTAAGTTGGCAAGGACTATTCTCCTGTATCACATGAATTATACTGCTACCGTGAAATTTACCCTTCAGGAAATTTTACTTGTATTTCATAAGCGTTCTGATTTGCTACATGCTGTTTTATAGCCTGTGCTTCAAAAATGCAAAATATGCTAGACAAGATGAAGAACATGTACTATTACATATATTAAAAAATAGAGGTTAAAGGCCAGCTTTTGCTGCTTTGTGTGCTTGAAGCAGGTGAGGGAAAATCTGATATGCATATTCTTCAAACTATAAAAATGAAATATAGGTTAGAAAGAAGGTCACTGTGCTGTGTCTCTAAAGATCAATTGAACATAGGAGAACATGTTACAAAGATGATGAAACAAAAGGCATGAGTCAGAATTCATAGATGATAGCAAATTAAAGTCAAACTGAAGTACTGTATCTCATTATTAAGAATCCATTTTAATTTGCAGCATGAAAACAAGCAGAAATTCATGATTTTAAGATGAAGTATATGAAATCTAACTGTATTTCTTTTGCTTATGTATAGTTTAAGTAGTTCTCATATTATTTCTAAGATAAAGATATGTTGTTATGGAGAAATACAAGCAATAAAACAATGTTCATTTCATCCTTGTTGGGAAAAATGTGATATGACTGCAAATAAAGATAAAGATTAAAAAAACCTCAAAACCCAGCCAAAATGATATAATCAAAGAGGAGACTTAAAATTATGAAACTCTAATTATATTGATCTCTTATCAGGCCTTCGTAAAGCTTTCAATTCAGCTAGGGTGCTAACCACATAATTAATTCCATCTAACTACATGCATAGTAAGTATGATGCTGATCATCAATGAGACAGTAACTGCGGGGTTTGTAGTTAATCTTGCCTGAAGAGCTATGATTATTTTCTATGCTGCCATGCATGCTGGTAATGGGAAAGATAATCATTGTCCCTGAGATGTTCACAAGCAGGGCAGCATTTTAAGAGCATCACATAACTTTTATTTTGATAAGTAAAATAAAATCAATACAACCCCCCCCCAACAAAACAAAAGAAAACCCTAAAGGAAACAGGCGTGTGCATTTAATTTGTTACCAATAAAAGCAAGCTTTATGCTAAAACATCTCTGCTAGTTTTCTATTGCTGTTGTGTCTAATTTCTACCGCAGAGATTAGAAACTACTGGTTCCTTTTTCTACCTGAATACTCTCTTGAATTTTAAACTTCTTTGCTTTAGAATGCACAGCAATACTAACGCAAAGCCCAAGGAATGAAATCTGTTGAGTGTGATTAGGAGACATATTGAAGCAAGAAACAAAGAGCTAGTATTCTGGCAAGTTCTGTATCTCTGTGCAAGTGTGCATATTCCTGGTGGTTATTACTGTCTCTATTTCTGTTTATAAAACAGAAAAAGAGGCTTGCCCTTTCTTTTCTCTCTTAGCCTGTGGAGCTGTCCCTAGGAACCTGGGAACTTTGTCTTCAAGGCTATTATTTCATTGGGAATGATACCAAGTCCTTTAGACTACTGCAGAGGGACTCTGCTTGTTGTGTGCCATCCTCACTACTATTTTAATGTACTTTGAAGTATTCTGATGCCTATGACAGAATCTGACCTTGAGGCAAATTTAGCGCATTTTGCTACAAGTTCCAGTGAACTCAGAAAGATAATCAATTTTATCAAGGACCATGATTCTGTAAATTGAAATGCAAAGTAGACATTTAAAGATAAAATAACATTTAAACCTAAGGGAGAGGCACTCTGCCTCCAGTGCAGAAATCTTTTGTCTCACAAATACAGTCTCTTCTAAGATTATTTCTGTGAACTTTTCTCTACAGGGATTACATGGCAAACCAGGCCCTAGAGGACAGCGAGGACCAACAGTATGTACCTTTTTCTTTGCAATTTAGAGGCTTTCCTATATTAATCGCCTCCACTATACTGTGCAGAATTAATTTGATTTGATTGTAGTACCCAATAATTACCATCCAATGCATCTGTATTAAATTGACAGGGTCCAAGAGGCTCAAGAGGTCCCAGAGGTCCCACTGGCAAACCAGGTCCAAAGGTAATTGTCAAGCACACTGTATAGATGGGCTACAGACTGTTTCTTTTAAATAAAATAGAGGTGTAATCTTTGAACATACTGTCTCCCTTTTCTAGGGTACTGCAGGCAATGACGGTCCGCCTGGCCCACCAGGTGAAAGGGTATGTGAAACCGATTTATGTTCATGTTGTTTTTTCCCCACTACACATGAGTGTGATTTGAGGGTGGAGAGTTTATTTATTTTTAATTCTCCCTGTCATGTCTTTGCCCTTCTTCAACCAGAGTAACCAGAACTAACAAAACCTCAATTCCAATGATGCTTTTCACAGTTATGAATAGGGTAGCTGAAGATTGCTGAAAGCTTCTTTCATCTGTAACTCAGTTTTGTACATACAGGACACAGAGAACACATATTCACTCTGTATATATCCATGGAAATTACAGTTGTACTTACCAGCTTATGCTTTTAAGAATGCCCCATTTACTACAGCTTGCTGCTTGCTTATTGGATTTGCAAATCACTCAAGCCTCCTCCAGAAGCTTCTTTGTTGAAGCAGATGATTTTTTTTGTTGTTCTGGTCAGCTAAGAATCCCCTTCAACCTACTTTCTGCATGATTGAGAAATCAGATTGTGCTTGCTAAAATAAATTTTTTTCTGCTTGCTATTATCTTACCAATCAATACACAAATCTAATATACAGTCAACACATTACACAGCTGGTTATAGGAAAACAATATTAATAAATCAGAATTGTAATAGCAGCGCTTCAAAACCAATTCAGATAGTTGCAGTGGACATGCTCTCTGCCCAAGTATTTTTGCAAAGCTTAAGAAACTTTTCTTTCATAGTCGTGTATCATTAAACTGCTAACCTGATTGATGTAAAGAATCTATACATCCTTTCCCAGTACCCAACCCTAAGTCTCCTTGTGCATTTTCCCCTGCTCCATAATACCACTTTGTTACACTAGTTCACTGCAGAATAAATACATGCGTGGTTTAACAATACTGGCAGAACAAAAGCAAACCGTACTTGCTAGAATGACCAAGCAAACTGAAAAAAGAAAAGGCCATAGGATCAGACTACATAGTTTGATTGAGCTGATTACTGAGAGATAAGGGTATCCATAAAACTCATGATAACAACAGCATGGCTCAAGTGAGTTCTAGAAATCTCAAATTTTCAGTTTGTGCATCTGCAGAAAGCAATTTAAATTAATTTTGTTTAGTTTCTCCTTAGCAGTTGCAAGTAGAGTATTAATAAACATCTCTCTGCTATACAGATGTAAGAGAATGCACATGCCTGCTATTAACGTCACATTTTTATGCTTGCTTTTTGACTGAAAGCTGAAAAAATTAATACCAAGTACACTGGAAACAGAAGTTCTAGTTTACTAAAACCCTTTCATACTCATCATTTTAGCTCTTTCACTCCTGAAGCATAGTATGGCTTAACTCTCCAAGAGACTGGTTAGTGGAGCAGGAAAGTGGTTCTTGCAGTGAGGAGAAGTAGGACAGAACAGAAGGAAAGTTGAGGACTGGAGGACTAGACTGTTGCCAGTACGTATGGAAGGTAACACTCCAAGGGACACTGCAGTTAAAAAGTTGAAAATGCCTCTATATCAAGCAAAAGACAATGTGCCAAATGGAACATGGACAGCAGGAAAAGTTTGGGTGAAACAGAAATGATGTGACAAGTCAGAGGGAGACACAGGGGCAGGAAGCTGGCATTCAAGTGGGGAATAGAATTAGTTCCCTAGGATACTGGCTGTAGAGAACCAGGCACAGTCCAAGAAAGGAACTGCAGGTGGTTTTTTCACTGAGGAGGAACATCAGAGGCAGACTACCAGAAGGTAAAGAGCAGAGCCTCGGGAAGGAGGAGTTTGCTGGCAGCTTCTAGAAGTTTTGAGGAGGAGAAGCTGGGTGGGGAGACTGAAAACTACAAGCAGATCGATCCAAGATGAAGGCACCCCTGGAGAGATTAGAGCGAAGAGATGAAGAATCACAGAGCACCATATCTCACATCATTCATGTAATATAAGTGTGATGTATCTATTTGCTTCCCAGTAGGGGTGAATGCCAGCCAAAAAAGAAAACTGTCATTTCTACTCTGCTGTGACGATTTCAGGTGCCAGACATGTAAACATGAAGTAATCTGCCCTGTGTACCTACTGTTAAAAGGAACGTTAATGACAAGAAAGAAAATGTAATTTTGATAACAAGCTGTAGTATTCTAGTGCTTCTTCTCACACAATCCATCAGTGCAGTGGCCTGAAATCTGCAAGCCATATTGTGGATTAAAAAAAATGCAAATCTTCTTTTCTGAAAAAGCCTCAAGATGTGAGGATCAAAGTACAGTGGGAATTTGTGAGAGAAAAGGTGCAACTAACAGTAAAACTTTGAGTTGTGCTCTTATACACAGTTCCTGGGTTGGACCAATTTCTTTTTTACATTTTGTACAGTAGCTGAGTCAATTTTAGTTTTCCTCTATATAACTCCTCCTTTTCTTTTTTTTTTTGAAACTTTATGCTTTATGTTATAAGCAGAAGCAAATGAGGAAAGATCATTTACAGAGACAGTAGAATGAGGAAAAAGAAAATCCCAAACCCTCATATGCAACATATGTGTTAATGGAGGTTTAAGAAACAACCTTACATCTCTTTTGGAAGAGAAAATTAAAATGACGGTGCAGTAAGATGACAAAGATTTCTTCCTTTGCCTAGCACTTTTTAGTTGACTCAGATGCAGTATTACAGTATAATCAAGGTCCGCGCTGGAATAAGATTCACGTAAGGGCAAATTCTTCCAGGTTGGGCGCAAGGGATCCTCTCCCACAGCTACATTTGCACACTGCTTTGCATACCACAGGAGGCAGCCGTGCTCTGGAAGTGAGCCTGGGCTCTAATGAATGAGGCTTATGGAACTCTGAAACAGTTGGTGCTTTATCAGAGGAGCAAAAAGGTAGCACACTCTGGGCGATGTGAACTCTTGCTTCAAGTCTTTTGCATCAAAGCAATATTTCTAACATATTTTGACAGCTGATGGCTTAGCAAAACCACACATCATATATCAAGTAGAATAGGATAAAGTCTTGCACTCTGTGACTAGGGTACATGGCTCTTTTGTGGGAGCATGTAGAATAAATAAGGTTTTTCAGGTTGCTATTCTTTGACTTAGCACACTAAAAGCTAAACAGAAAAACTTCTTTTGATAAGCTGACATAGTTCCTTTCAGCATATCAGCAAAAAAAATTTGAAAGCTGGCATTGTTTTATTTGGTAATAACTTTAGAAACAGTCATTTAAGCAAGTATTTGTGTAAATATCTTTGTTTATGGATGTATGTGGATGTATCATATATGTACACCTCTATATGTATACACTTGTACATATGCATACACAATGGACTAACTCATATGATCATCATTAGCTAAATTGGTAAAGCCATTCTGCATCAAAATGTTCTCTCTCCATATGTGAGGAAGATATATATATCCCCATATACATCTTTCTCCATACATGTCTATGCAAAACTATATAAATAAAATGTTCGTGTACCATGGGGCTTTTCAGCTATCTCAACTGTTTTTTATAATAGCAAGAATGCTGTATGCAGCCCATGGTAATTCTGGAAAGCTTATGCTGTTTGGAAGTTTGTGCTGTTGTACTGGCTTGAAATATTGTCAGGGTGTAAGAACTCCCAAAGGTGAATGTTGGGCTGAAAGCTAAAAAGACCGTCAGACTATTAATTCCCACATTGTATGCAACATAGAAAAAAGTGTTTCTTACTGGCAGTTGATTCCCACAGTTTCAGAGGTCAGATGCAAACGTACTTCCTATAAGTAGGTTTTTTCTTTTTTCTTACTGCGTTTCACCCCAGGCAGTATTGCTTTCAGGAAATCGCCTCCAATGTCTATGCGTGTGAATTTTGCTACCAGTGTTTATGACAGTGGAACTGAGGCTTTGTACTTACAATCAGACATTATCTACAGAGTTCTTATATTATATGACTTCATATATTTTGTAATTTCATATATTTTATAACTGAAGCAAAATTTTCTACCCATTGTCATGGCAGAGGAAAACCTCACTTGTTTGGTTGCCTTTATACTAGGGACCACAAGGGCCTCAGGGACCTGTTGGATTTCCTGGACCAAAGGGACCTCCAGTAAGTATCTTTTTAATTAAGTATGTGCAGCAAAAGGAATGTTATTTTTTCATACAAAGTTTTTGAAGCGAATATTCGAAGATTTATTTAAAGGTGGGTTTATGTAGAGATTACAAATATGCTTACCAGGCTTTAAGGCTAAGACAAGAACTCACATGTCCAAAATGTTCACTGGTGCAGCTCATATGACATTCTGCATAATATACTACACTCAAATCTTCCAGTATGTTGATGCCAATGTACAGGTGACAGAATGAGTCTAGGCAAAATATTACTTTGCTAGTCTATAATTTCTTTTAACAATTGATCCATTGAGGAAAAAATTAAGAGGAAGGAGACATTAATTAGTAGCAGAAATGTATAGAAGGAGTAGCACATTTGAGCTGCAAACTGAACTAGTCCTGTGATTTTTTTCACCATGCATTTATTATTTTTATTTCCAATGCTAAAACGTGAAATTTCATCAGAAACTCCTGTAATGTTCAGTTTTGTGTTAACTGACTCATTATATAAAAAAAAAATAAAAATGGAAGGGAACCCTAGGAACGTCCAAGATCTCTGAATTTAAGAAATCCATTTTGAACATGCATGTAATCGACAACCTAGCAGTCACACTCCAAGCAACTGCTAACTACATCAGGAAAATCTATTATTAAAATCATAGTGAGCTGATATAGGAGCAATTAAGCTGTACTGAAGATTAGTCTAGAAAAAACAAAGAGGCTAGAGATTCTTACAGCTAACAGCACACTATTTTTCAGGACTAAGGATAGCTAAGAAATGTTTTGATTTATGTATTTTACAATTTCAGGGGCCACCTGGAAAAGATGGCTTGCCTGGGCACCCAGGACAGAGGGGTGAGACTGTAAGTAAATGTACTCTACTGTGTTAGTGTTGTAAACCTCCAAAGGTTTGATTGTGTGATCAAATCGAGAAACACAGACAACAGAGAAAAGGGGAAAAAGTCCGGGACCAAGAGGTTCTATAACTGTAGGTTAGGCAAAAGAAAGCTTTATTTTGTTTCCATGCTACAAGAGCGATTTTATTCTTTGCTGTGCCTGGTGTGTAACATCACAATGAGCTTAACTAGTCCATAGAAGTAAAAGAAATCAATACTTAGATACCAATTTTTATACAGAATTGTCAGGCAATTACTATATGGTTCTTTTGTCACTGAATGCCATGTAACGTAAATAATAACATAATGAAAAGTCTTATTAATGGTAAGCAGTGAGGCAACTCAAAAGCCAACACCTTGGAAAGCAGGATCGGGAATTATTCAACCTGTGAAAAAAAAACCTTAAATTTTGAAACTATATCCTACGTAATCCCCCTAAGAATCACCACGGGGAAATTCTGGCAGCAAAATGAAAAAATTAACCTGCTACAGTTTTACTGGAATTGTTTGAAAGAACTCTTCACTTCTGTACTGTCAAAACCTTACTCCTATCTCGCGGAAATAAACTAAATTGTTGATTTATTCAGAGCTAAAGAAAACCATGAATGAATTTAGTGAGAAATTTTCTCAGCACGTAGAATATGTATTTGGGTTTCAGCTTCACTGGAAAACTTTTAGTGCCTGCTATATAACTTCCACTGCTGGAAGGGAGAGCACAGAGTTTGGAATAACACATCATTCTGAAAAACTGTATTTTCTTTTGCTAGTAGTGTAGCATGGTAATGCTTTGCAATCATAGTGGCTTTTTTGTGGGAGTGAGAGAAACATTATTGACATTGTTCTTTTTCTTTGCAATGGTGCAAGGAGTAGTCTTGTCTACCATAAGAATTACTTTGAATCATTGTTTAGAATCCAGGAAGCTCAAAATTGCTCTTTACTCTGATGAGAAAAAAGCATATTTGTTTTCCTTTTATTCCTGTTTGTTTGAACATGAGCCGGTAATGTGCCATTACAGCAAAGAATGCTAATAGCACCCTGGGTTACAGTAGGGTGGTCTTTCCCTCTGTTCAAGCCTGGTGAGGCCAGAAGTATTGTGTCCAGTTCTGGGCTCCCCAGCACGAGAGAGAGAGAGCTATCGGAGCGATGATAAAAGAACTGGAGCATCTCTCCTATGAGTAAAGACTGATAGAGCTGGGACTGTTTAGCCTAGAGAAGACACGACCCAGGTCAAATTTTATCAAAGTATATAAATTCCTGAAGGGAGGGTGTAGAGAAGATGGAGCCAAGCTCTTTTTAGTGGTGCCCAGTGACAGGACAAGAGGCAAATGGCATAAACTCAAACACAGGAGATTCCATCTGAACATCAGGAAACATTTTTTCAGTCTGAGGGTGACCAAACACTGGAACAAGCTGCCCAGAGAGGTTGTGGAGTCTTCATCCTTGGAGTTGTTGAAAAGCCATATGGACATATTCCTGGGCAGCTAGCTCTCAGTGGCTCTGTGTGAACAGGGCAGTTGGACCAAGTGACTTCCAGAGGTTCCTTCCAACCTCAACCATTCTATGATCCTATGATTTCTTGATTTCGCTCATGACTAGAAGTGAAAGATGCAAAATACAGGGAAACTATGGACTTTGCTACTGTGTGATGTTTGGACCAGGTCCCTCCGGGTTCAGTCAATGCTATGGTTCTCTAATTTTGTATCTTCTTTGAGTTTAATAGGGTTAGACTGATACAAAACCTCAGTAACTTAGGAGCAAATGCAGCTTTTCTTTAGCATTGTTTTCTGCCCTGTGTATATGTATACTTGGGCCAGAATTATTTTTAAAATATTTTTCCTCCATGGCCTCTCATGTATATGTTTTTCTTAGAAGAAAGTAGACTTGTTGACTTTTGTTTCAATGAACGTTTCCATTTCAGATTTTTCAAAAATGAATAAATCAGAAAACTTTCATTGCGCTCACTGGTAAATCAGGTTCTTGAGAATTCTGTTTCTTATTTAGGTGTACATCTCATTAAAGTTCAGTGGTGCATGTGGGCATTGCAGCAATTAGGGAATTAGGCTAAGAGACCTACTCAAGCTTAACAATTTAGAGAGCCAGATTCCCAGTTGCACTCTGCAGCTTGCTTATGGAATAATAAGCATATGTTGATAGCAACTGAAGTACCAGTGGAAAAAGGCTACAGCTTTTTCCCTCAGTAAGCCATGTATCTTTGAAGAACTGCCATTGTTTGCTGAAATTCTAGTCATAGAAACAGTAATATCATGATAAATAATTTGGAATATAAATATAGGAATAAACTAGATACTGAAAACCAATATTAAGCCAGTTCCTCCTTAGAAGTGACTGTCAATTTCAGTTATATCAATCTCAGATTGACAGGAAGCATCAGCTTCAGAGATTGTTAGATTGTCTGGTGTAACACAAGAATTCGGAGTTTCATGCCTGTGAAAGGATAAAATAGACATATACTAGTTGTATCATCTATCAGAATTAATGAAGGAATTTTTGCTGCTGTACTGCATCAGAGAGACTGGAACTGATGAAAATAAGAAAGCGTAACCAGTATTTCTCTTCTAAGTGTACACAGGAAAAAAGAATTTCTCATTTTTATTTCCTGAAGGGAAGAAATGTGTGACATGGCATTTTTCTTTCTCTTCTTCAGTACAGATATGAATTTTGCTCTTCTATATCTTGTCCTGGGTAACACAGTATTCTGTAATTATTTCACAGGGTTTTCAAGGAAAAACTGGCCCTCCTGGTCCTGGTGGTGTTGTTGGCCCTCAGGTATATAATTTAATTTCGTAGCTCACTTCATAAGAGCAATGTTTAATGGTTATATTAGTGCTAAGGCAATTGCTTTTGGAAAGGACCATATTGATGGTTATTTTAACTTTTGTAACGCATTATGCAAAACAATTGTATACTTAGGTGAGCTTAGTAATCATCAGTGATTCCACAAAACATGTAAATATTGGGGCTACCTTTTCACTTCCTTTTTACATGTTTTCTTCATGTCATTATGAAGTTGGTGGTTTACAGAAGTCAAGAAGGCAGAGTTCTCTGCCGTGAAATAGTTTAGAGAGAACGATACAACATATGACGTTCTTGTCAGAGGCCAAATTTCATTCACTTGTAGATTATGGAGACATTCACTATCAAAATCTGATTTGATCTACTCTTACTTGCATCAAAACCTTGGGTTGCATGAGCGTTTTTAGGTAATTCTCTGAGAGAAAATTTTCTGGTATTGAGGCTGAAGATACCTTCCATCTCTTCTACCTACCAATTCATATTATTCATAAAAATCAGAGCACAGACAATGTTTCAAGACAAGCATAGTACCAGAATTTCCCTTCTGTGTCCTTTTTGTAACCTCTTCCCATACATGGATGCACACTGTGTTTGAAAGCTTCATTGCTGAAGAAGCAAGGTCAGGATTTCACTCTTTGGAAGCTGTTCAGACGTGTCTGCAGGCAGAATGCAATGCAAGATTTATTTTATAGGACAAAGATATTTTGTAAGTCATCTTTGCCTGGAGGAAAGGTGAGGGGTGTAGCTAACCAATGGTAATATTGTTTTGTAAGAGATACTCATAACAGCTGGATACTAAGAATATGCTCCTCCTCCCACCCCCTCCACCTCCCCCCTGCCTAAGACATTAAATACCATGAGGTGACTGACGTTTTACTTTTGTGCTTAGGGTCCTACAGGTGAGACTGGCCCAATTGGTGAAAGAGGTCATCCAGGTCCTCCTGGTCCTCCAGGTGAACAAGGTCTCCCAGGTGCTGCAGGAAAAGAAGGTGCTAAGGTATGATGTGGCTTTGGGGAGCAAATCGCAAGGGACAGATAAATTTTATGAGTCTCACATTTCAAATCTTCATGCAGAACATGCAGGAAAAAATCAGAACATACAACATAAAATCACGATTGGCACATTTCACCCAAAAGGATTTGGTGATAATGGATAATTGCTGGATAATTCCAATTTTAGAGCTCTGTCTACTTCCACTGAAATAATGAGAATCCTCTTGAGCCAATAATAAGTATTTCTGTAATACAAAATGAAAAAAACAGTTTACGTGTACCACACATTCACTATGGAAATGGAGCGATAACATGTTCACAACGAGGTGGAAAACTGCACCTTGGCATTTTAAGTAGGATGTGTAGTACTGGCGACAAGGCAGAATTTCATTGACTAAATTTGAGTCTTTGCTTGCTTTTTGGCCACCATGGGGGCCCAAGAAAAATATCACTTATCTGGTTACTATATAATTCTATTCAATCTCTCATTTTAAAGGGACATTGTAAATTTCTTATGAATATATTTTTAAACATATTTTTTACAACTTGCTGTGTTTATTGCTATTTGTATTCTATAACTAATACTATATTTTGTCAAAGCTTTCTATAAAGTTAATTACATTGATACACTCTTGTACAGAAAATCTTAAAAGAATTAGTGGATGAATAGGTGGGGGCGTAATCTTTTTTTTTTTTTGCCTGGTATTTCATTTTCATTATTTATTTACTGGATAGTATAAATATTTTAAACATTTTTTTTAAATCAAAATGTAATGTGTTTCCAAGGGTGACCCAGGCCCTCAAGGGATTCCAGGGAAAGACGGACCAGCAGGTCTTCGTGGTTTCCCTGGAGAGAGAGGCCTTCCAGGTGCTCAGGTATGATATAAGCACTAGAACAGCTGACGTGATATTTCTGAATGCAACAAACAATGTATTAATTGTTTTATTTCATGGAATCTTCTACTGTGCTTAAAAATGAATACAATAGGAGAACAGACATGAAGCATCCAACGCTGTCAAATATTATCGGCTATATAAGCGAAAAGGAATTTATTCAGGTTCTTGTCTTTGGAATTTTACATTCTTCCTATTAAATGTTTTGCAAAATTAACTCTTGCACTTTCCAGTGTCAGAGAGAAGCTTTTTTTTCTCTTTTTTTTTTTTTTTTTCATTTTTCAGGGTCCAGCTGGTCTGAAAGGAGGGGAAGGCCCACAAGGCCCACCTGGCCCAGTTGTAAGTAAACATCATCATTTTATGGAACTATAAAGAGTATTACGTAGTAACTTTTTTTTTCTGTACATGCTGTGATGTTTTCACCAATGCAGTCTGTAAAACAGCAGACAGATGAATGTCATTCACAGTGATCACTAATTATTTTCTACTAATTATCCATACTAAAATTCAAAGAATGTGAAGGTTGTGAATATCTGAAAGCTTTTGCAGTCTGTAGGTATGAGGTTCACTTGTTCAATATTTGCCACTTACACAAGTTACTGTTGAGATTAAAGAGGTTTTTCATAGTGAAAAACCTGTGGATAGTGGATAGTGGACTCATGCTGTTGTGATAGGTTGACTTTAGCTAGATGCCAGGTCCCCCACCTCAACTGGACAGGAGGAGAAAAAGTATGACCTAAGGCTCGTGGGCCAAGATAAGGGCAGGGAGATCACTCCTGAATTAGATTTATAGGCAAAGCAGACTTGACTTTATTAGCAATCAAATCAGAGTAAGAGAATAAGAAATAAACCACAAATCTTAAAACAATTTACACACACACCACCACCTCCACCACCACACCACCCACCCCCCACCCCCCC
>NW_010411266.1:9829-40424 GCF_000710305.1 Buceros rhinoceros silvestris | reverse complement strand
CCTTCTTTCTGGGCTCAAATTTACTCACAAATGCTGTATCTCCTCCCCACAAGTGACACAGGGGGAACAGGGAAAGGAGGTTGAGTCACAGAATCACATATTGTCTCTGTTGCTCCTTCCTGCTCACACCCTTCCACTGCTCCAGCATAGCATCCCACCCACATGAAGCAGTTCTCCAAAATCTTCTCCAGCATGGATCCTTCCCATGGGCTGCAGTTCTTCACAAACTGCTCCAGCACGGATCCTTTCCACAGGTGCAGTCCTTCAGAAACGGACTGCTCCAGCATGAGTCCCCACGGGATCACAGGTCCTGCCAGGAGCCTGCTCCAGCGTGGTCTCTCACAGGGTCACAGCCTCCTTCAGAAACATCCACCTGCACTGGCATGGGGTCTATGTCTAGCCCACCCTTCACCTCCATGGGCTGCAGGGGGACAGCCTACCCCACCATGGTCTTCATCACAGGCTCTGCTCTGGTGCCTGGAGCATCTCCTTCCCCTCCTCCTTCACTGGCCTTGATGTCTGCAGGTTTTTTCGCTCACATATTCTCACTTTCACTTCCAACTGCTGTTGCAAAGGGGATTTTTCCCACTTCTTAAATATGTTATCACAGAGGTGCTACAACTGTCATTGATTAGCTCAGTTTTGGCTAGCAGTGGGTCCTTCTTTCATTTATTTTAACTTATTGTGTAACATTTTTTTTTTTTAGTTTGGGATAGTAGAATGTTTCATACATTAAAGAATAAACTAATAAATATTCTATTCATCTTCGGTAATTTCTGTATAGTTGGGAAATGTCACATAGCCTGTTTCTTTCTACCACTATTTTATAATTTTTTATTTATTTGCTATCTTAGAAAAAAAAAAGTTTGAAGACAGTCCTCTCAAAATCTATTGAGATTTTTCACTTGGAATTTGGAGACTTCAACATACTTAAAGAAGGGAACACATATTAATCCTGTTTAGAAGTGCTCTGAAATTCGTACAGAGAATGATACAGCAGCAACCACACTATACCATTATTTTTGCCACAGCATCTACATTGAAAAAAATATTTTTCAATGAAATTTAGATTCTGTAGGAAAAGGGAAAAATTGTAAAGCAAACAAGAACTTTAAGAAAGCAAGATGAGCATTGTAAAAAAGAATCTTGTTTTGGAAAATAGTAACATGCAACTTGAAATCTACCATTGAACTCCATGTGAAAATAGATCATGCAAGAATGTAAGAATGGCTTATTAACAACAGTTTATGGCTATGTGGAAAAATGATACATTATAGAATTACTTCAGAATTTTAGAAGGTAAGATGACCAAAACCATCCATTGCTTTCAAGACTATCGTTACTGTACTTCTTGAGTGGACCGTGCCTATAGATAGGATCAGTGAAACCGTTACAAATTATGTTTCCTTGGCTAATAACAGCTATGTAAAATCATATCATGCAGTAATATTCCTTCTCAAAATTTTAAGCTCAACATAGGCATAAAAATGTACTTGCCACCTTTTTGTGTTGTTGTAGCTGGGTTTTTTTCTTTATGAAAAGCAGTGATATGTACTCATTCGTCAAAAACAGTACATTATTCTCCTATGAGTAGTGTGAATAGGCTTTTTCAGGATGGTCCTGTGCTCAGCAGTTGTCTACATTTAGATTTTTGTGTCATGTTTGGACTTCTATTTACACCTCTGCTGCCTATTTCACTTCAGTTTCTGGTATCTGCTGAAAAATATTGAAGTAGGATGTGTAATCTGTTGTCATTTTTTTATGCAAGGAAGTTCTACAAGGATGCACTGGTATTCAAAACATGGTACAGTTATTCCCAAACATGAATTTTTTAGATTTTGACAGTCATCTTGACAACTTATTTGTTTCATTCAGTGTAACTGAAGTAAAAAAAAAAATCAGCACATATATTTCTGTGAAACAAAACAGTAATGGAGGAGCTGAAAATCTATGTATTTCAACAATAAAGCTATCTTATGTCCCTGCAATTCATATGGAAATCAGAATGGATTAAACAAGAAGGGAAAAAACCAGCATAGTATAAAGGTTCTTGCTTTTGGATTATTTCTACATTATTGGAAAAGATCTGGTGTAGCACAATTTTAAGATTTACTTCTTAATTTCTTAATACTTGGGACTTGACTTCTTAAAATTAATTATTGAATTCTTAACGTCTTTAATTTTCTATTCTGTAAACCAAGAACTTGAGTTTGTGGTTTACAGTTCTTAACCCCATGTAGTATGTATATATTTCCAAAAGTCACCAAATCAAGGTGGCTAGGAATGGAATGGAATGGAATGGAATGGAATGGAATGGAATGGAATGGAATGGAATGGAATGGAATGGAATGGAAGCTAGTAGGGACAGTCAGAAGGGATACCATCCCACCCCATCTGGAGAACCTGAACTGTTAGAAGAAAGGATGAATGAAAATCGAGCATAGACCAGAATAGCCTCTTCAATCTAAAGGTCATGTCTTGATTTTTTGTTAAAGGAGTCCTTAAAGCTGGATTAACCTCTCAAGCAGATAGTTAGTTCAGGTGTAATGAACCAGAACTCTTCTAAGCATGCACAAACCAGACATCACCATACACCTGACATTTCAGACACCCCACTTTCCCAGACAGGATGCCCACACAGTAGCTGTGCCACTTCCATCACAGTTTCTCATAAATATACATCACATCAGGTTGTGAGGCAAAAGCTCTTCTCTTTGTTTAGTGACGGTTGACCATATTGTGAAATACATCGTGTTTAAATTTAGATGCAGATGGACCATGTTTTTCTAATTCTTATAGGGTGTCTATGCATTAATGTTTTAGTCAAAAATTCAGAGCTTTTTTGAGGTGAACGTCTTAATCATCTCCAATTACCATCCTGGTTCAAATCATGGATCTCTCCTGGAGCTCATAAGCACTATTCGTTTCATGTGAAATTAAATTGGAAGAGAAATTCCAGGAGCTTCTAATACCCACCAGCTAACGGGATTTCAGTGCCACACTGGAATTATTGTGAAATATAGTCCAGAAATTCACAGCATATGGGTGTCAGGAGCACAGTACCAACTTCTTCTCGTTATAAATCCATTCCTGTTGGGGCCACAGTTCCTGCTAAGGTAAACATAGTCACAGAAAGAGTCACTTAAGAAGATCAGAATTTTTTGCATACTGTGTTTCTGATCTTTGAGAAATAGATGTAATGGTATCAGGAAATATGAGCAGTGTGGAAAGAGAATTTGAAGGGTAAACTTTTTTTTTAAGTATACTTTGAGTTCACTGTAGCGCGGGCAGGCCCACTTGAGGCACAAGCAGCACCAAGCTGCCCGGAGAGCGTTCCAGAAGTCCTAGTGTGTTTTTTTTCTATTTCATCTTTATTTATTAACTTATTATCGTGAAAGCATTTCTCAGTAAAAAAAAAAAAAAGATGGATATATGCCTTACAGGCCTACAGGGTTTCTGTGCATCTGCAAGGATCACAATTAAAACACAATAGCTTCCTTTTTTTCCACAGTAGCTCATAGCAGATTGTGAGTATTAAATAGTCCTAAAATATTTCCCATCTTTTTTTAGCTAACAGAGGGCACACACAGAAGTATAATTCTAATGGAGTCCTTGTTTGCCATTTATAATAGGAAGAGAATTCATGCCACTGAATGATTTTTCTCCGATTCCCTGCCAATTCCTTCTAACTAGCATATATAGTCAATTATAAGCTTTATTTGGCTAGTGCGTGCAGCTGCGAGCACACCAAACACGTGACCTCTGCAAATACTGGCCGTGCCAATTTCTGTGCTTAGAGAGATTGGGTCAAAAGAAAGAGATGCATCAATGCACTCCAGAGCAAAGTTTTTTCTTGGTTTTGGTTGTTGTTGTTGTTGTGGGCTTCTGGTTTTTGGTTTGGTTTTTGTTTGGTTTTTTGGGTTTTTTTAAACAGTTCTCTTTTTTCTGCTAAGTCCGTCTTCTGTTTGTTTTCTTCCCTTGTCATACTACTGTGTGGAATGCTGAACGCTGGTGAAGGCTCTTCGGAATGTCAAGCAGTCATTTTTCATTAGCTCATGTAGGAGTAGGATGCCTAAACGGGACTCAGAATAAGCCAGCTGTAGGCAACCCAATTATCAGTACTGAGCTATCTAGAAATATCTTCCTCTGTCTGATAACATTTTTCAGTCATGAGGATCTTCACTTGTTGAGCATTTTGTTAACTATCAGTAAAAAGTATTACTACTACGTAATGTATACGCTAGCTATAATTACATATCTCTTCCAGAAAGTGAGATAATTCATTATATTACTAATGAGTTTACAGTCTGTATAATAGAAATACAAGACACAACATGACATTTCCATTCTGTAGCAAAGTTTGTTACTTCCTATATTACAAACTAATAAAAACATTCCAGGCTGTGAGTACCACTGCACAACCACAGGTTGACAAGGAGTTCAGTAATGTAAGGGGATTGTTACATAGTGGGACAGAGTGACAAAAGATAACATAGAAAGAGAGAACAGACTTAGGAAGCTGCCTAAAATGCTTTTCTGAGTTGTGACTATAATGCGTTAGGCTTTGATCAGAGGCCATTCTCCCAGAGAAAAGAGAGGATCCTTGAAAACAAAAGGTGTACTTCCTGTTCATAACTCATGTGAAATTTAAGTATAACAAATAAAAATTATGCAAAGATAAATGTCAAAAGGTGGCTGAGTAAAAAGAGCTACTTGAAATTATGGCCACTGTCTGATATAGGAAAATCTATAAATTATTCGAATTCTTTTCCACTCTATTCTTGCATCATACTGATGAGATGACCTAAAATTGTTCGGCTTATGAGAGCTGACAAGATCAGAGACCATGGTAGTATGGCTGCAGGGTAGTGAATTTTTCTTGTCGAATGCACTGAAATCTTTGTTACTAAAATAATAGACACAGGACTGAAACTTAGGCACCCACACAGACTTAAAAAACTCGCAACTCATGGAAGAATAAAGTTATCTATGATCCCTGCACAAATACCTTTTTTGAACACTAGTGCAAAATTAGATCTTACTGAGATAATTTGCAAAAATACTTGGAGCAACCATTCAGCATTCTCTTCTGCCACATTTAGCTGCAGGGAAAAGCACCTTATTATGGAATTAGTACCAGGGTCGGTCAAGGAATAGTGTGTCATGAATTAAAAGCAAAAATTTGGCCCTCATAGGTGGAAGGATCTTAAAATTTCAGTGTTTCAAAAGCCAGCAAATTTGATCTGCTTAAACATGGGAGAGAAAAAAAAAACAAAAAAATCCCCGCTATTCAGAGCCTCAGGCTACACCACCTATTACTTATCCATTCCATGTTATATGGAATATATCATATATCTCATTTCCAGTATATCAGCTGGAAAAGTGAAAATACCAGTAACTTCAAAATGTTACAAAATATCTTGTAGGTGTCAAGCTGAAAAGCTGAGAAAATATTACTGTACAGCAAACAAACCTTTACCAGTGCTCTACTGATGTAAAAATTGTGAATTAGTTAAACGACAGAAAACAAAAATGATGCAAAAATGTGAAAATAAGGAAATCGAGGGGGAGAGGACAGTTCTTTTTGCTTCTCAGTTTCCAGTGAGTCCACAAATTTGAAGGTTAACTGCATTGCTGATAGTGAAATAGTTTTTCCCAGTAGACTTGTAAGCACAAGATTAGCTCGTACACAGAATATAATGCCCCAGAATACTCCATCGTCTTTGTTCCCATACTGCCCTATGTACAGGACGCAGGGTGGATGCACAGCATCTTGAATCCTTAGGAAGTATCAGGACGGGCAAAGCTGGATTTCCTGTCAGAGTTCTCAGCCAGTGATGCTGCAAAAAAGCACAAAGAAGCTCTACCATTCTCCGTGCTCTGCCTGTATCCAGGAGAGCGTCATGTTTCTGTCTCTGCACGTGCCTGTCTCTTGTGGAGAGACAGAAGAAAGCAGGTTAGATGGCAGTTAACCTCTGTATCCAGACACGAGAAGTTTTCCCCTGTGCTATCATGAATCCACTTCACAAGTACAGAAGATCTGCCTGTATGATCAAGGAGATATTAGGAATTCAAGTGTCTTTTGCGCTGTCATTTTCTTGCTGTAATGTGCCTCCGAACAGGTGTCCATTTCTTTGCTTAGGACATGCAGAGAACTTTAGTTATAAATCACTGTATGGAAATTAACCCAGCTTGCAGAAAGGATTTAAAATCTGTACTCCACATTGTGGCTTTTGACTAAATTATTAAAAGAATACAGAGAAATAAAAATTTAACATTTTGATTCTGAAATTCCATTTGTTTGAGTAGAAGTTCCAAGCTACACTGTTATCTGTTACCTTGTATCCTTTTAGAAAGGTTTTTTAGTGACAGAACAACTTGTTTCCTTTCCTTTTTTCCTCTTCATCACTAATTAAAAGTATATACCATATGTATCCTTAGAAAGTGCAATAAATAAGACAGGAAAAAAATTAATCCAGCCTAGGTACCTCTAGGTTTTTAGAGCACTGCAGATTTGTACTCACCTACTCATCCTCTCCATTTTGTCTAGTTAGCTCAATCCGATGGAAACCATGCAGGCGCCAATGAAATTAATTTCATGGTTCTGTGGCAGATTGACATATTTAAAAGAAAGGTTGTCTTTTTATGGAACAGCCACAAGCCCCACACAGCTTCAAAAGAAAGAACTGACAGAGAAGATAGAAACTAAATTTTCACTATGGATCTTTGGTAGTTTCAGATAGAAAAAAATAACTTATTTAGACAATTAAAGAAATACAGCAAAGACATTTAAAATTGAGACTTATTGATGTTAGAGTAAAAAACATTCCTCTCTGCTATTACTGTCTTTAAAAATATATTCTAGAATACCAAATTCCAGGGTTTTTTCCTCATATAGCACCTGCCTTTTTCCCTTTAATTTGCAGTCAGTATTAGATTTTTAAGAACTTCTGTACTTACCTAAAGATACCTGTACATCCAAGCCTTCTCCGTATGACACATGAAATAAATTGTTATACTTCAACAGATTTTTACAGAGGTGAATTGAAATGCAAAAACATAATCATTACAGCATTATACAGCATAAAACTTGACTAAAAATTTGGGTTGTGGCGTGGTTTAGTTCTGTATTTTAATATGGTGAATATTCTTTCATCAAAGTAGTATGTTACTGTATTTTGGAAACACAGAGGGAAAAAAGTTCTGAAAATAGGCTGAAGCACACTCCTGTTATGATGAACAAATTCAGGAAAGGGTATTTATGAAAAAATAAAGTTAAAATGAGTATTGAATGAGAACTATTGAGTGTGAACTTCAGGTTAGTTCTTTCAGGCTTTTTCTTTACTTGCACACCCACTGAATGTGTACCCTTCTGCCAGCTGGAATATCGCTCCATAACAGGTGTCTTCTCTGCTGGCCTGGATCGTGAAAACCACCAACAGTTCTCATGTCTATGCCAGAATTCTCTTACACGTTTTGATTTCTTTCCAGGGTTCACCGGGGGAACGTGGAGCAGCAGGCACTGCTGGCCCAATTGGTTTACCAGGTCGTCCTGGACCTCAGGGTCCTCCAGGCCCCGCAGGGGAGAAGGGTGCTCCCGTAAGTAATCGCAGTCACAGAAATCTATCACAGACTGCTAAATCTAGCACAGAATTTTCATTACTTTTTCCCACTCTACCCATTAAACATCTCAGAATACCTGACTGATTCCTTTTATATTTACAATTAAGCAAATAGTAAAACATTTATTGTCATAATCTCTGACACCCAAGAAGGGCTAAACCCATTTTTATCACAGCAGGGTCTGAATATAGTAAAAATGCTTGTCAAATCAGTCTTTCATTAAAACTTTGTACCCAGCCACTCTGCATTAGAGCACAAATTCTATTATTACTTGGTATAATTTTCTGATGCATTCTCTTCCTTTTATCATTTCCATTCTGATTTGTTTTTTCATTTTGTATTGGTAATCTGATTCTCCGTATTGAAATCTTCATTATAATAATGTGGATCACTTCCTTTTCTTCAAAACCAGGGTGAAAAAGGTCCTCAAGGTCCAGCTGGACGTGATGGAGTACAGGGTCCTGTAGGACTTCCTGGTCCTGCTGGTCCTAGTGGTTCTCCCGGAGAAGACGGTGACAAGGTGAATCGTTATAATTGGTATTAGTGCATCTGTGAGAAATTCTGTCAGTACAGTTCTCTGGTCGTAACTTTCCTCACAGTAAATATGGCAACAAAACAACTCTTAACCCTGTCTCCCACAAACTCCCTCCACTCACTGCAAAAAAGATAAAAAAACCCTTCTATAATCAGATGTCTAAAGGACAGATGCCATGGGGCATTGGGATTTGTGTTCAAGAACTAGTACACTAACATTTATTCTGGCAAAGAAACAAGAATCAAAGTGTGGCAAAATAAATCAAGACCTATTTTAGAAACTTGGTTTGCTGAGTGAGTAAGGTAAAATGTTCTCAGTAACGTCGTGATTCGGATATGTTGACGGTGTGAAAATAATACGTTCACAGTGGAGATATTCTGTTGGCTTCTGGTAGAACTTAGAACATGGCACCTTTAAGGATTATCTTGCATGTTTGCTTGATCCTGCAGTGTTCTGTTAGTTAGTGTAGGGTAAAGGTAAGGACTTCGACGTTCGCTTTTGTGAGGTGTGAGTCTTAATTATCCCACAGAGAATATTTTCTGTGACTTAAATTAATTGTCTTTTATTATTGTATAGAGAAAACTTTTTTCTGGCATGGTTTCCTGGTGATCTGAATAATTTTGAAGTTTTGAAGACTTGCGCACTACAGCGAGAAGCAGTCGTTCAGTCACATACAGTTAGATGAGTCTGTAAATCAAGGTGCTTTCATTATAAGTTCCTATTGAAGGTGACATGAGGAACATGATTTCCTTTTTCCATTAGTACTCAGCTGCACTACACTTCAAAGCCAGGCCTTGTTGCCCTTTGCGGTACAGCAATCAATATCTGGATTAATATGACATACTGTTGGTCGATACGGAATTGCCCCCTTTAGGCCTTCACACTTGAAGAAGCAGCATAAAACACAGAATAATCATATCAAAGGGAACTTTTAAAGCTACCGTGGAACTGACTGCAGCTAAGTGTGAAGGAGACCATTTTAAACAGAAGTTTAACTTGTAACTTTCAATTACAGGGTGAAATTGGTGAACCAGGTCAGAAAGGTAGTAAAGGCGACAAGGGAGAAAACGTGAGTAGCAAAATCCTTTGTCCATTACAAATCCTTTGCTCCTCTGTTCTTCATAAATAAAAGGTATTCATGCATGAAGTATGCATGTAGCCTTGCTACATAAATGAACGGATACAAAGACACACTTTTAAAATGTTTCTTTAAAATAGCGTTGAGTATTAATGCAACACTAGAGGGTTGTACTTATAAAGCCGTGCATATATTTAGTATTTCTTGTATTTCTTGATCTCACAGAATCATTTAAAAATAAATAGGTAAGCTACATTCCTAAGCACCTTTTCTATATAATTTTAATGCACCCATTCCACATTTGACCTGGGAGAGACCAAAAATATACGTACATTCTTTTACTTTGTTTAACTTAACTTCACTGAGTGGCTTGTGTGAACATACCCAGCTTTAGCTTATTAGCCATAATGATGAAGAATATAAAAAAATCAGTAGAGAAATCTCCTATTACAGTTTTAAATTTTGTAAAGAATACCTAATTCTTGGAAAGCACACAACTGATTGCAACATTTCAGAACAGCGAAGACCTCAGATGAAATGGCTCCTATGAGTTTTCAGAGATTATCACTAGGCCTGTTAGTGGACTTTGGACTAATCCGGCTTCTGCTGATTTAATTTGAAATGGTTTTGTCTTCAAAATGGTTTCTAAAGTTCAAGGACTTCCTCTTTTAATTGAGACCAGAAATATAAAAATAAGGTTTTTCCATTGTAAAATTTGAAACTAGAAATAAATAGCAATTTTTTTTTTCTGATAGATTTTGGTTTCTTTCCGAAAAAATCAGAAAAGGTTTGTTTTCACTTCTGTTCAATTTCAAGATAAACTGGCATTTTACTTGAATAATTTTCCTTAAGGAAAAATGGAGAAGTAATTGCAGAAAGATTTCTCTTAATTATTACATCTCATCAGTGTTCACAGTTAGCAAAGCTCAGAACTCAGCATAGGGTTATATTTAGTGTCTTGAAAACACTGTGCTTATTATGATTAACAACTTACAGACCATCATAAAAGTAGATTGCTTCCAAAAATGACACCAAATTTATGGCTAATACATACAGTATGGCTTATACATACAGATTCAAGCAAATCATAGTTTTATGATAATTTCCTAGAAAAAATGTGGCAACAAAACGTGCAAAAAAATTACGAGAGTTTTTTTTGAACAGCTTGTGCTTTTCAGTTATTTATGTGATACTTTTTCAGTTTCCAGTGCAGAAAACACATATTTTTCACAATCTTGTTTTATTAGATCAAATCACAAGTGCTATAATAAACTATTTGCAATGCTCTGTTAACACAAGGGATATAATATTATACATGTGGCCGAGAGAGCACTTCTGTTATAAACCCCAGCTTTCCAAGAAACATACATGTAACAAAGTTGTAAAGAAATTTGCTTCAGTCTAAAACTACTCCTGCTTAATCTGAGCTGAATGCTTTGGTTAATTTTGCAAAATAGATTTATCAAATGAATTCTTTAAATTCAATTTAAATTCAATTCTTTAAATTCAATTCTTTAAAGTCAGTTTTAAAACTATGGACTCGTTCCCAGCTAACTGAAAATGACTCCTACTCTACTGCTGTTGCAGTTGTAAACCAGCTGTGAGATACATAGCGATGTATGCAGCAACTCTTTGTCCACCTGAAGAGCTTCACAGCAGTACCGGTCCTGTGTACTCAGCAAAATCTGGCATTTACAGGAAAGGGCAGAGGAAGCTTATGAAGCAGGTCGTGGGCCAGTTCCACTTCAGGCTTTGCATGTGATCACATGCATATCCTTCTGTTTTCCTCTTTGATATGTCTCTGCATTAGAGATTCTTCTGCATCGGAGAAATTCAGAAAAAACACATGCTGCTGTTTTCTATTTCAGATCATTTTAGCATAGCTAGTTATGCTGAGCATTAGACTGTGACCACAGTTCCCATAGTGAGTACTAATGTATTTGGGCATGTTCCAGCAGACCTGCTTTACAAATAAAGTGTCTGCAGCATAATAATTTGAAAATGTATCCTGTCCTCTCAGTCTCAAGGTTTAAGGCATTTGAGAATATAATATGTTTTCCTTAAAATACAGGATTCGGTCTTGAGACCTGCTTAGTTGGAGTGAACATTACCCCATTTGAAGTTACGTGTGTTGAATCCTATTTGCCCTCAATTGCAGTCATTCAACCCTGACAATTTCAGAATGTGTTTATTTCAAATCTGCTTTCCTTTCAACATGCTGACAGATGTATATTGGGACAAGGAGGAAAGGCCATGTTGGTCACCTCTGAAAGATTCTGAAGAGGAAGTAAGTACCTAGTTCTGAAATCACAGGACATAAAGAATAGACATTCACAATACTTAGACACCCACAAAAGCCTTGGTGAGCGTTTACAGCCTAATTAAAGCAAGGTCCCTGGGCAAAGATGAATTGATCTCTTTCCTGTTTAAGAAGAGCTGGAAACATCTTCAACTCGCCACTGAAACTAACAAGGATTTATTTTGGCGGGCTTAACAATACTGTGCCTACCAAAAAATCCTGTGTTGCCATATCCTAGCTAGGACAGCACAATTTTACTGTTTTGTACACCCTCTCTTGATCTGCAAAACATCCACAGCTACCACGGCTGTCTCTGTTGACTGAAGATTGTTTCTTGATGGTTCTGAGCAGTCTCTCTCCGTTTGCCCTCCAGAGCAAGCGAAAGAAGAGCCTGGCCGTGTTGCAACGTACCTTCCAACAATTGTGTAGCTCTCAGTCTGGGCCCTATAAAATGAAGGGCCAGGTGGAAGCATCCTGCAGAATGTAGAAGCAGTCTGTCCCAATATGATTATTTTTTTAACAATTCATGCGTACTCTTATCCCTGAAAGCATAAGGTTTTATGTTTTCTTAGCCTCACTCTTTATCAGTCTACTCTCTCTAGCTGGTGCAAAAACCAGATTCAACCTACCACAGAAATTAACCCCATCATAAACTAGTATCTTGCATTCCCATACTGTTAGATATCTTTATTACATCACATCTGCATAACTGATTTCTAAATTATGTGCAATATAACTTAGGAAGTTATTCTGTAAGGAGACTGATAAAATTAAGTTCCTCAGAGACATATCTTTTGCCATTCTATTGTAAAGAAACTTAATATCAAAGAGAACATGACTCCCAGTGCTCAATAAGAATTTACTTTTTCATGTCTCCTGAAGGTCAAAATAAGCTTTGTACTGTTGCAAAAACCATTTGCAATTTCATAAAAACTAGTCCAAATAACAAGCATTCAATTTAAAGATAGATTGTTAGATGATGCTTTAAAAGTTGAATTATTCTGCACAGATCTCATGGAAAGGTCCGATATTTTTAATTGTGAAAAAATATTTTTCATTTTGATTCATGTTTCCATGGGAATCTTATTTTAAACATTCTGAAACATGACAAATGTGCTTTCAATAAATGTCAGTATTAAGTCTATTATAATGTGGAAAACTGATTTTTTGAGAGATAAACAAATGCTGATTGTACGGAATGGAAAAGACTTGTGAATAATGCTACGTTTTCTATGGAGAAGTGCTTAATAGACCTTGATGGTGCAAATAGGGTTGTCTCTGTATTTGCTTTTAATCTCATTCCAGATGCCATAATCACTAACTTTTCCTTTTGGATGTTTGTTTATTGCAGGGTCCTCCAGGTCCACCAGGTCTCCAGGGTCCTGTTGGTGCCCCTGGTATAGCTGTAAGTAGCTTATTCAGAGCAAGCCCCAATCTTGCCACAACTCATCTGTTACTTAGAAGTCCTTTGACCTGCATGCTCTTTGCTCATAAATATATTTCAGTATCACTATTAACAGGTCTATCATTGTCCCCTTACGTGCAGTTTTTTATTGTAAACAAGCCTGCATCAGTGTTATTTTATTGCACATTTACAGCAGGGCAATAATTTGAAGGAACTATTAAAAAATAAATAGTGTAAATGATGAATGGAGCCCATGTTTTCAGTGAACTTGTCTGATGGTTTGTATGACAGCCAGTGGTAAAATAAGCTCTGCATCAAATGCATTTAAAAGGGAGTATCTCTTTTTAAAATCCACCCAACACCAGGTGGGTTGGGGGGTTTTATTTGGTTTTTTTTTTTAATTTACTTAGAAGGCTTTGAATTTTCTACCATGAAGACTGATAGAACTATATGTTAATCATATTTACTAATATGTAGGTATTCAGCAGCTGGAATGATTATGCAGATGTGAAAGAGAAGAGGTATTCAAGGAAAATTTTTGTGAGACGTGCAGTATTATTTGGCCTACGTTAAACCAGGGCATATGCTGGTATAATATTTGCGGAGCAGATTTCACTCAATCAAGGAGGTGTACATGCGTTTGTAAAGACATTAGGAGTGATTCTGAGCCCTCTTGTAGTTGTTTTCCTGCCATTTCTGTGGAGATTGTTATTATCAGATCTGTGATATTTTTGCTTTTTGCTGTTTCCAAACAGGGAGGTGATGGGGAGCCAGGCCCAAGAGGTCAGCAAGGGATGTTTGGGCAAAAAGGCGATGAAGGTCCTCGAGGCTTCCCTGGTCCTCCAGGCCCTATTGGCTTGCAGGTAAATTCCTTTATTATTTTACCCTCCACCTGTAAGAATGATAGTTGATACGAACTGAAAGATCTGATATTCATGGAATTCATGTATTAATTGCAGTTTTAATGCTGAAGGAGATTGGTAGGATGTTCTGAAACAGAATTCCTGGCTCATTTACTGTATTTTCACAATAGGTTTTGGCAACATAGTGTGTTTCTCGGTGATACCAAGAAAGATTAGCAGAACTCAATGCTCATACACTGCTGCCATCAATGGCACATTCCTATAGTTCCATGTTTCTTCCTTGTAAAATTAGTGTTTTGTAAGACAAAAACCTCAAAGCAAGCACACAGTAAAGTGTAGTCTTCTCAGTGCTGCATTCAGAGAATTACAGTTGAAAATCCTGCTTTTCAGAAGCTTAATTTGCTTAAATATAACAAAACGAAGAACAAGATATTTAGGACCTTTGATTCATTTCCATGTAATTAACATTAGAGCGCAGAACACTTTGAAACTATTTCTAATTCATACATTACGTTGTAATCTGAGTCATATATACTCTCTTTTAACACATGGAAAATCATAGCAATAGCGTTTGGATATCCTAAACAGTGTGTCTCCTTTCTGTCCACCATGCATGGACTGACCCATCTCTCACTAAGCCAGACCTTAACCTCTACCTACCAATTTTTAAATTCTATTACATAATGCAGTTCACAAAACCTACAATGAAGTTTATAAAAAATTGCAAACCTCCATGGAATATGAACAGTTCATTACTGCACCAACACATCTGTCTTGTGGAGATTCATATTGCCTTTGAAATTGGAAACATCTTTATTGTCAGAAACAATAACTCAGAAAAAAATTATTCCTCAATTTTATTGTGAATTGTTTTTTAGTATTTTTAAAAGAGTGAAAATTAGCCTTGCTATTTTTCTCAGATCTAGGATATAGTTTCAGTTTATGTTTTTCAATAAAGTTTGCCTTCACATTTTAAGCTTAATGAGCAATAAGCTACGTAAATGTAAATATCAGTTGGTTTGAGACTTACACAAATGAAATATTTTAAATGAGGAATTTTATGGCAGCGTTTTTAAAGTCAGCCACCCTAGCATTTCTGTGTCCATTTTTTTTTTTTCAAAACTTTTCTGCCTCACCAGGTTTAAGCATTCTAGGACTACCTATACACTTGCTGTAATATAAAAAACTCTTTTTCTTTTTTTTTTCCGTTTTGAAGCAAATAGGTTTTGTTTTCTTGTTTCCCTCCCTGCAAGTTCCCAAGTTTCACATATAGATCTGGTTTATGTTGTTTCATATTGATTTATAACTCATCATTCCAGACACCCTACTAATAGTTTCCTTTTCTCTTCCATGTGTTTTAGGGTCTGCCTGGCCCACCAGGTGAAAAGGGTGAAAATGGTGATGTGGGCCCAATGGTAAGACTCCTTCCCCATTGGTCGTTCTGAAGGACTTAAGTATTGTCCATCTATTATTGTGTTTTCCCTGTAGCTCACAATTTTATAAGATACTCCTGAATGCGCCTGTATATTAAATATTCTGTGTAGCATAAACTCTCTTTGGGATTTAATTTGCTTTCGCACATCTATCTCCTCATCTTTAATATCAAGGTTTATATAACTTCAGCAAATACTCTGAAGAGCAGGTAGCAAAGCAGATGTGTTTCTGAGACAGGACAGTGACAAGCAGGTCCGGAAAGAAAGATAAAAAGGAGAGACCACTGCACCGGCAGGGTCAGGGCAGCTTTTCTGAAATTCAGAGCATTGTACCTTAGCGGCAGGTAATTGCAGGCTAGAAGATGGTAAACAGTATTTGGCTATGTTTAGCTGTTTCTCCGGGTGATCTTGAGACTACGTTTTCCATCTTCTTATCCTGTTGACCGAACGCCTTCTTGGCTGGTTCTGACTCAGATGCGAGCTATCTGTGGTATACATTTGCCTCCAACACTGTCAAGCCTGGATGCTTTGATATTGCCCATCTGCAGGCACCATGGTGCAATACTGTCACAGGGCTGTTGGCAGACATATAAGCTACTCCAAGGTCTTTGCACATTGGAATGTGTGTGCAGGTAACCTGCAGGGAAAATACAATGCAGGAAAACAATCCTTAGGAGTCCTAAGCATCAGATCATTTCCAGCTCAGTTACTGTACAACACAGCCTGGAACCCCTGTCATCTTGGGAACTCATGCGATGGGTGACAATCCAACCTCTGCTGTTGTTTTTTGGGTTTTGGTTTTTTTTTTCATAGCACTGTGAAGATGAAAAGTCCTCTACAAATTAAGTATATTAATTTTCATTGGCTGAAAAAGCCCCACTGGAGTTATACTTTACGACTGTAACTATATCAAATTGTCTTTTTCATACAGGGTCCACCTGGTCCCCCAGGTCCAAGAGGTCCCCAGGGCCCGAATGGAGCTGATGTAAGAATTAACCTATTTTACTTCTCTCAGTAATTCAGTAATAAGCACTATATTTGGGAAAACTATATTTGAGATAACTGTCATCTTTTATCATTCTAGGGTCCTCAAGGCCCCCCAGGTTCAATTGGATCTGTTGGAGGTGTTGGTGAAAAGGTGAGTGTTGATAATAATCTCCTAGAAAGAGAAAAACATTGGAATAGGAATATGAATATACATTTTGATTCTTCTTTGGACCTATATAGCTATATTACAGTTCCCAAGTATCCTTCATTGACTTACTAATTGTTCTTAGTGAACTAGCTGTACTCCTAATGGCTGAAATACCACAGCTGGTCTTTTTTAATTCATATTTTACATCACAAAAATATTTAACAATCAGAGGGAAAAGCATTGGAGCAGAAAAGGTAGTTTTCAGGTGAAGGATTAAAGTAAGGTTGTAGCTATTTCCTTAACTACATAGTTTGTTGCCTACATTTAACATTATTGGCTTTAAGTCTTTTTCATTTTACACTTGTATAGCTTAGGATATCATATAGCCCTCTATCTGGAATGTTAAGAATACAAGCTATTATCTCATGTTGTCAGCGGTAAACAAATGATAGGCAGTGGACAGGAGGAGGGAGTGTCGCCCGCTATGTCAATGACCTGTTGGAGGGGCAACACAGCAGGACATAAGCAATCCAGGATGTTCCTGGAATGCATTGGTGATAACTTCCTTCTCCAAGTGATAGAGGAACTGGAGAGGAGAGGTGCTATGCTGGGCGTTGTTCTCACCAAGAAGAAGGGGCTGGTGGGGAATGTGAAGCATAAGGGCAGCCTTGGCTGCAGTGACTGTCAAATGGTGGAGTTGAAGATCTGCAGCGGAGCAGAGGGCACACAGCAAGCTCGCTACTCTGGACTTCAGGAGAGCAGACTGACCTCATCGGGGACCTGCTTGGGAAAGTCTGGAATACAGAAAACAGGCACTGGTGGGAAGAAGAATCCTCCCTGTGAGCACTAGGGTGCAGAGAAAAATGTTTATTATGAGAACACTACGTGCAGGGTCATCATCATCATGGCTAGGCTTTGCGGACGAAGATTTGGGAAGGGCTTTCCCCACGCTCACTGCAAGCGCACTGATGGCTGAAAAGGCCAATGCGGGATAGGCAAGTCCGGCTGCAAAGAGCACAGCGGAAGGTCTCCTTGGGTGGTAGTCGAGGCACGGTTCTTTCTGCGCTGTCTTTTCTCCTCGAGACTGATTCTACGTGTGCTCTCAAAGGAGGCAGCAGCGTTATGGATGGTGTGTCTCCAGATCTCCCGATGGGAGGCCAGGGTGGACCACTGATGGTGGTCAGTATGGCCTAGGCTGAGGTGTTGTTTCAGGGAGTCCTTATATCTCCTCTTTGGGGCTCTTCTCTTGCATCCATTATAGTCACTGCTTTAAAAAAACACCTTGTATAATATTACGGCCCATTGAAGTCAATAGGACTTTTGCCATTGGTTTCAATCACCTCTTCCATTTTTACTGTTTCTTGATCCAATTATATTCCAGTGATTTTGTAAACGCATTGACTTATATTGAACTCCTTACTCCTTTTTTTCTCCCTGTGACTCTTCTGTGTGGTGTAGAATTGCTATTTGTGATAACCAGCTCACCAAATTTAATTCAATAATATGAAATTCAGACTGTTTATCACTGGTTGTCATTTTTATATCCTCTTGCTCATTTCCCATATTCTCTGCATTCACGTAGAGAAGCTTCCAAATATATTATTTTGCAAGATTTTCTTTATTTGAATTATTTTCCTCCTCATCAAATTTTTGTACATAGCAGGGTTTTTTTCCTAGTTAGGATATCTTCCTTCTTCAGTTCAGTTCCATTTAATGAATTCTGCAAGCCTGGAAATCATAGAGTTGTTTTGTCAGGAGGAGTTCTCACAATAAGAGGACAATTCATGCCTTTAAACAAAACATGCATTTTCTCCTTTTCTTCCCACGTATTTTTTCCCTAGTGTTTTCCTTATTACATCAGCATGCGTTGGCCTCTGCATCCCTTTCAGCAAAGACATATCATACTGCAGATATAATGCAATATAGGGCTGATTGTAGAGTGTGGAAAAACATTTTGGTTATCCTCCCTGTCACTGTTGGGGAGTAAAATAGATTTGCTCATTTTCATATTTGGATGGCTAGACTAGGAGATACTTTATCTTTTATACTGGAGTTTCAAAGCCCTCTTATCTTTTGGCAAATTACAAACAATTTTTGTCACCCTCTATGACATGTATTTTTAACTAGCTTGTTGTTTTCTCTGCTGTACACAAAAAGGCCTAAATGTTCAAAGACATCTGCAGTACAAATGTGCATGTAGCCTTGCATTATTAATGCCTGTAGCCTCCATGGAGCTGTCTAGAAGTCTTGAGACTTACACTCAACTAGAACCGCTTAAATCCAGCTTCCACTCAGATATATTCTTTTTGATGTGCTTATATTTTAGAAAAAGCAGAAAACCAAAATGTACCAACATATGCTTATCTCTAATTTTATATCAAAGGCCTAATATGCAGATATTCTACATACCCAGTAAGTTGCTCATGACTTCTCAAAACTGGGCCTTAGATGTTTTACATTACATTAGAATTTACAACACAGAGAGGAAACAGAACAAGTAACATTAACCTCACACTTCTCTTCCACAAAGCCTAATAAAATAAACGTGCCTCTCTAATTTAGGTTAATCTGTGATAACTGCCCTGAGTACTGTGCCGTTCTTCCACTTTTTCTCCTTTCCACAGTACGCGTTAAACTGGCAGAGTCAATGCGTAATGCAAAATGAGTATCTGCAGAACCTAAACATTCTTTCTGTAGCCTCTCAGTTTAGATCTGTTTCACTGTATGAAAAGGTCTGATGTTAGAAAACTACTGCATTCACCTGGGTTTATACTTCTTCTTATTATATCATTCTAAAATAATTTTCAAAATAGTACACTAATGAGTCCCACACAGTAAACAAGTGAAATCAGCAATTTACATGCTTAATCAGTCATTGATTTATTCTGCAGATGGAAGTGAGAGGACAAAACCAATTGAGTGTTCTGTTCCCAAGTTTAAAACCATGTCTGATAAGTTTGCATGGACATCTTTACGTTTCCCCACACACCTGTGTGTGGACAATTGCTAAGCTACTTAATCAAGATGTGTTTATGCTATGTGAATATCTAACAAATTACTTTTAATAACTTTACATGACTCACTGACTGTGAACTCTTCTCATCCTCCTCCGTCTTTCCAACATGCTTGTAAACATGAGCCCTTCCAGAAAATATAGCACAGCTTTAGAATTTGGCTCTTGATAAAACTTAGCTCTCCACAAAGCCATAATGCACGTCACATGTGCATACTTAGGTGAAAAGGGATTGTCTTCTACAGTCACAAGTTTTCTCTTACTTTTTTTCTCTTTTATGCAGATGGCAATAAGGAGCAAAAGTGTAACTGAATCCTTTTCACAACCCAGTCAGTTGTCTCATTCTTACAAAAGAAATCACATCTGAGAGTTTAACCAAAAGGTGGCAGCCTTCCATTCACTCTGTGCTTCGTATGGACAGTTCTTTAGAACGGATCATAATATTAGGAAGCCAGTGGTCTTCTAAACCACTGTCCTTATCCTGACAGAAATCATTCTGCTTGCTTAATCCAAGGTGGTTTTCAGAATTAAACGTCTGTTAAATAACGTTTCTTCATAGTTGAGAATATCTGTTTTTGCTTGTTGAAATTCTGTCAGAGGAAGGCTTTGCCTAAGACAGACCACACTAACTTTTAAAAGATCTGACCTGATAACAAAAGAGGAAAAAATTCCAGTGGTGGAAAAAAAAGCATAAAATATATTTCGCAGAAGAACATGAGGTATTTTCCATGAAGAAGGTGCACTGGATTCTGAATTAGTATCATCCTGTGCACAGAAAGACAAGGGCAAACGATATCCTACTGATTGCACCATTTTAGTAGCTATAAATATGCACTCTGCATCAGCTACAATCTTCTCTATCAAAAGATTGTTTAACTCCCTTAACAGCTGTCTAAAACAAGTACAACCTTTCATAGTTTCTAACATTTGGAATACAAAAATCAGTGTCACAAAAACAAAGGACTGCATAGAGGGAAAAGTCACATTTTTAATAGAGCAGTGATTTAGAAGTATTAATGGGAGATGAAACTTTAACTTTCACAGATGCCCTTTAAAGGGAATATCTTGACATCTTCTAGCCTTTCCAATTTTGCTGTCTTCCACAATGCTGCTTTCTGGGGTGTGACTACGCACGGAGCTCATACAGACTGACTGCCTGCCAATTTCAACATGCGTGCTGTAGCGGGGACCCCTAAGATCCCAGGAGCACAGTGTTCCCCTGTTGTCTCCAAGTATGGCTCAGTATGTCAGAGAAAGCCTCTCTTGTTGCATGGTAACGTAAAATGAAGATGTGTTTGTCAATGGGAAGAGTAAAGAGTGGATTACAAATCAAATGAATATCATCATAAATTACTCTATTATTTGGCAGAAAGGCAAAAAAAGAACTTACTCTCTGAGAAGCTTATAAGGTATTTATACTGGCACAAGTCTTATCAGGCAAGATTTGGCACAATCAGTGCCAAATATCACTCAGTTCATTAGTCCTGCAGTGGGGACAGCTGCTGAGATGGTCTGTATTGTGGACTCTGTTAGAGACAACCTACTAACTTGAATAACATCAGTTGGTTAGCTAATTCCACACCTCATTCTCAGTTGCTACATAAATCTAATTTGATTGATAGTAGGCAAGGACAAAAAAACCCCGATATTACTGATGCTGCAGATTTGGTATACCCTGTGCAGAGGGTAAGAAAATTAAGATTATGAATTTTCCTAGAAATCATACTGAACGCTTATTGACCTGAAGTGTCCACTAGATTTTTTTTTAATGAATGTTGTATCACAGAAGGAAATGAATACTAAGTACTAAAAGGGATCGTTAAAGCATGTCTAATAAAACATACCACAGTTTCTAAAGGCAAAATCATCCTTTAAAAGTTCCCCTTCTCAAGGACATTTTAATGTTGCTAATGTGGCTATCCAGTAATTATGCTATTCTGGAATTCCATTGCATACTCAGATCTTCTTCAGTTCATCTAATGTAATATTTACATCGGGCCAAATTCTGGTCCCAGTAAGGTCATCGTGCTGCCTTCAGCCTCTGTGAAACAAGTTCAGTATTTACAGTGTAAGATTTGTAGTATTTTATGATTTATGCTTTTATCCTGTCCGCATGGAAATGACAGACATGCATGTTGTATTAATTGAATTGTCATAGACTGAAGAGGGGTGTGCAAGTCATACGGGATTTGAAGGATACATCAATTTATTCCAAATCTGTGTTTGAGTTCAGTAGAAGGGATTTAGTGAAATGCATTTTCAGCCTTGAAGTACTCTTGTTTATAGGCATAACTATTGGCAAGGTTCATTTTGTTTGGAAAAAGAATCGGAGAAAGAAAAAAACATTATCAGTTACACTGAGAAATCCCTTGGAATAAAAATATGTAGTTCTTATCTCAGCACTCCATGACAATCACAAAGCAGATTCTGTTACCCTTTTGCAGATTTGTGCGTCTGTGATTCTAATAGCTACCTATTTTACTAACGGAGTTGTTTTCTATAAAGGTTTATTTATCAGACCACTGAGCTAGAAAATAATCAGTCATAACTAAACTTTAAAATGAACAATTGCAAAGAATGTCTTTGAGCTAATAGTGCACATTAGCTCAAAAAGAGACTGAATTACCTTAAATGTTCACTTAATAGTGTATGATCTTTGACTTGCACAAATTTTCTTCACATGGTGTCATCCTCAAAGCCATCTGCTTCACTGAACTATTTCCATCCCCAGCAAATATATATTGTGCACCTTTGTGGGCTGTGGTTAAAGGTTTACTGTGTTACGCTATTTTGTTATCCTTACGTTTTTCTTTTTTTAATTTTTTACTCTATCAGTAGCTATAGAGTAATATCTTCACTCTGTTGACATTCATTTCCAGTTAGTATTCTCTCATTTGTAGAACTTGCTTCCAGGCAAAACGTATCTTCTAGAGAAAAAAATATACACAGTTGCTACACTTCTTTGGCATTTCTGTGATTAGAAAGAAAGATGACAAACAGGAAATTTGCAATATATGGGATAATAAAGGGGAAACTCTTCCAAAGCCCCAAAGGAAGGTTAGTCTCCCTGGCTCATGAAAAGTTTAGTTTGATATATTTTCTCTAAAATTTCAGATTTCAGTTCTGCAAAACCATATGTAACTCAACCCTCCCTTCAGGTAGACCAAATAAAAGACAATTCTTGTAAGCTGCTCATATGAATAAGCATAAGAATGGGAATTCATAGAAGTTCTCCCTAATGACTCATCAACTTATCCTCACACATTTACAGGGTGAACCTGGAGAAGCTGGTAACCCTGGACCTCCTGGAGAATCTGGAACTTCTGTAAGTACTTTGGTTTTGTGTTATTATTAACCTTTATTATAGTGAACAAAGATATCTGCTTACGTTAGAAAGCATTTAATCGGATTACCTGTGTACTTGTGTATGTTTTCTTTAAATCTTCAGTGAAGAACTTTCATCTTGAAAATGCTGTTGTTTTTCCATATAATTATAGCCACATCTTGTACTAACAGCTACAGGAGAAAGCTGAAGACTTCCTAAAAGAGTACCTGTTTTTTCTTCTAAAAGTATTGCTTTTGACATGCATGTTTTTCTCTCTGAAGATAGTTCGTTGATGCAAACTGAGTGAAGATGTTGGCACTCAACCTGAGATTTACAGATTATCCAGTCTGAGGCTCCTAGTTTTCCATTCACGTTAGCATTTATTGAGAGCAACATTGCCTGGGTCTGAAAAACAGTTTTGTCATATGTTTTCTACAGGGTCCAAAGGGTGAAAGGGGAGAAAAAGGTGAGGCTGGTCCACCTGGAGCAGCTGGACCACCTGGTGCGAAAGGACCTCCAGGTGATGATGGGCCTAAGGGTAACCCGGTAAGTGAGCTTAATAATTTTAACACAAAGCACTGTGGAACACGGCTGAAGTTGTGCTACGTATAGAACTGTATATAATTTTCTACATTTGAACTAAATTCATTATATGCATCCTAAAATATTTGTGATGATGGCTACCTGCTTGTCAATGGATGACACATTCCATGTTTTTTTCCTGATTTATTTAGGGCCCAGTTGGTTTTCCTGGAGATCCTGGTCCCCCTGGGGAACCTGGTCCAGCTGTAAGTTTACTTTAAAAAAAAGTAGTTTTAGGTCCTAGTCTTGGTTTGCACTAACATGTTGTTAATCCTGCCTCTTCTTTGCCTGGGGATGAGGTGTTGCCTCTAAGATCTGTTGCTTTTCTGTTCATGTATTTCTTGAGGCTTAAAAAAGGTTTAGAAATCCTTAAAAAGTTTTGGAAACTAGTGTCCTTAGGAAAATGCTCTGTAGAAAAATAGTGCTCTTATATTCATATATGAAACAAGTTACTTAATATAGCTGAATTTTGTATTTTGTTTATTTTCCCATGAATTCTGTAGGGTCAGGATGGTGTTGGTGGAGAGAAGGGCGAAGATGGTGATCCTGGTCAACCTGTGAGTTGTTTCTGTCATTTTATTTCAGCTGCATGTTTTCTACTATGCAAAGCAGTTTTTCCTGAATCAGTGGTTTCTATACATTCATACTCCTTAAAATATTTTTAAGTGGATGCTTTTTCTGTTATACTGAAAATATCTATTTATTTCTTTGCAGAGATAGAACCTCCCATATTATAGTTTCAATCAGAAGCAAGAGCTCAATTTCTTTCAGAAGTAGAAACAAATGGTGTGTTAAGGATTTGTGCTGGAGCTGCTGAGGAGCACTAAAAATAGAGCAGATCTGAGCATAAGAAAGGAATGCTGTGGCCAAATAATCCTCATTAGCTGACTGGATGAAATGAAGCAAAATCTTAATGTTTCTGCTTTAAGAAAGTTAAGAAGTGTCAGAGTAATACCCATATTAAGCATCAAAGGTCTTATATTTCTATAGATTCCCATATTAAAACTTTTTTTTTATTACTGCAAAAAGATAGGATTTCCATTTTGGAAAGTCTCTTTCTAGCTCTGGAAATTCCGATTATCAGGGAATTATCCTATACAGTAGTTTGAAAATAAAAAAATGCTAGTACATAGGGTTGGAAGTAAGTTATAAACTGGGGTTTTCCTGCAAACTTCAGGAAATTAGTATCTGTATGTCTTCCTTAACAGTAAGTACTTTTAGAGTGTTGTGTTCCTGAAGAAAAGCCTACCAAACATTCAGCAACCCTGAAGTATTTAAGAGTATCGCAGCTTACCAAGAGGGAGTAGCCAAATAGCTATTAGTGCACAAAAGATTTTTCAAGGGAAAGCAGCTAACTCAGAAAATGTTAGTGTAAAATATTAGCAAAAGTAACAACTTCAGCACCTGCAAAAGCAAGAAACTTTTTAACAGTATTAGGCAGTTGATGAAGACCTTATGGTACTTCTGTGCAGCCACCTTCTAGTCTAAAATGTTTTGTTGCAAACAGGAAGGGAAAAAAGAATGATTGCATTATGTACAGTAACAAAAGCTGTTAAATATTTCAAAAGAGCACCCTAAAAGAGGTTTTGTTGAATAAGCAAGTATACATCTCTGTATGAATTTATGGTACTTACTTTCCACCTATTGAAAGGGGCCAACATATTGCAGATGTTTGTTGCATTTAATAAAGATAATAATAGCTTTATCCTTTGTTGCCACTGAGCTTTACCATTTTCCATTGCAGGGTCCACCAGGTCCTTCAGGTGAAGCTGGTCCACCCGGTCCACCTGGAAAAAGAGTAAGTAATTTCTTATTTTCTCTTGTACTCGTCTCCTTCTGAGAAACTATGTTCTAGATAATTTCAGCTACTTGTTTTCCACGTTGTGTTTCTTTTAAGTAATGTAATGGGAGAAATGAAAAAATGGAAACTGCAGAGAAAACTCTTGAACACGAGTTATGTGGAACATGGGAAAAAATACATAGGGAAGAATGTATTTCTTACCTATAAATGAGCTTTTTGTTTTCACCCAAGTGAATTCAGTGTCTGATAGGGTAAACATTCAGTGTCTACTGACTTAGTCTGTCCACAGGAGTGAGTGGTTATGAGCGTAAAACAAGGCATCGCTCTTAGGCACAGGACTGCTGACAGGGAGCAGGAAGAATGTGTCTGCTTTGGTGTCTTTAGCCTCAGAAATAAAATAATTTCAATGCGAATTTTGCTCAAACCTGTGTCATTCCCTCTGCATACAAAATCAACAGGCAGACATCTCTGTAACTTGTAAAGCCATTTCATTATTTCTAAAGACTGAAGCTTCACAGGCTTTACAAATACAACTAATCAAAACTAGTAAATAGTGTTACACTTACACAACTGTAGTAGATGCATCAACCTTTATGTCTGCTTCAGAAGGCAATTAGATGCAGGTTTTTACACTAAAAAATAAGGGAGGGGGCATCATTAAATGTAAGCTGAGACCTATTTAACAAAATGTGTTGATTGCTCTATTTAACAGGCTTGAGAGAACTGACATGCCTAATTATTTTTATCTATTTTACACAATAATCTATTTGCTCCACCAACTTGCAAAACGTTTATAATACTGTGAATGATTATGGTAGCATTAGCAACCTTATCACTAGAACTGAAATATGGCTCAACTGAATATTAGCAATTCGTATGTTTGTTTGACATCAAATTAGAACTTCCTGCTTTATTATACAGAAAGGCAGTAGCTTGTTCCTCACAGATGGGATCTATTGCATCTGATTGTACCTGAACAAAACCCTATTTATATACACAAACGTCGCATCATACGTGGTTTGACACATTTACAATTTAGAGAATATGTATGGCTAAATATTGCCAAGTCGTGCCGTTCTTGAATTATGAAGAAAGGATTTTCTAAAATCAGATTCTACATTACTTGAATACCTGAATATTTCAAGCCTGTAGAGAATCTGTATCATATTGATATTATACCAGAGAAGCAGTGCGGGAAAGCTTCATACTTTGATGGAAGAATGAACACAAAAAGTGTTCTTCGTTAGTTTTCATCAGTTGTGTGGTAGAATCAACTTCAACAAAAAGCCCTAACAAATGTCCTTTCATCCAGATTAAGCAGCACGTGCCATTTCAGTGGTAATACCGCTGTCTGTGGAGATGCAGCTCTGGCTGTACTACTAGAAAGCAACATTCCATCCCATTTTTTGTTTTTCTGTCTCTGAAAGGACAAGCTGGTAGAATTCAGGACTCATACTTTTATATCTAGTCCCATAAACTCCTCAACTGTACGGTCTCCTTATTTAATCTCTATTTATGAGGCAAATGAAAGAACTTTTAAAGTAAACTTACACTATTTAAAGAAATGTGTTATAGCTCCTTGAAAAATTGATCGACTTTCCTAGTATTCCTGATTCAACATAGCACACAAATTTGGTAGTTCATTTTTTCAGTTTGCAGATTTCAGTGCCCATTTAAGCATCTTGCCAGATCAAGACTTCAGAAGCTACCACTTCATAGGCTGTCATGTTTATATTTTTTAAAAATATCCAGCACAATAGGCTTTTTGGTAGAGTCAGTCCACAGCAGATCGCTGACTTGACTTCTCATCTATCCAGGACCCAACTCTAGCCTTACATGTTCTGTATGACTTGAGAATGGCTGCTCTTCATCAGCACATCTTCCTCTTGCTGTGGGCTTCCCATCATCAAATCCCTTGACAAGTACTCCACAGATGGAAATCAGCCCAGATTCTCTAGAAAACATACCAAGGAATCATAGAATTGTTTTGGTTGAAAGAGATCTTTAAGATCATCAAGTCCAACTATTAACTCAGCACTGCCAGGTCACCATAAACTATGTCCCTAAGCAGCACATCTATGTGTCTTTTAAACACCTCCAGGGATGGTGACTCAATCATTCCCCTGGGCAGCCTGTTCCAATGCTTGACAACCCTTTGGGTAAAGAAATTTTTCCTAATGTCCAACGTAGACACCCCCCCGGCACAACTTGAGACCATTTCTTCTCATCCTATTGCTTGTAACTTGGGAGAAGAGACTGACCCCCACCTCACTACAACCTCCTTTCAGGCAGTTGTAGAGAGTGATAAGGTCTCCTCTGAGACTTCTGTTATGTAGGCTAAACAACTCCCGTTTCCTCAGCTGCTCCTCATAGGACTTGTGCTCTAGACTCTTCACCAGCTTCACTGCCCTCCTCTGGAGACGCTCCAGCACCTCAATGTCCTTCTTGTAGGCAGGAGCCCAAAACTTCACACAGTATTCGAGGGCTCTCTAGAGCCTTCACCAGCTTTGTTGCCACCCTTCGGACACGCCCCAGCACTTCAGTGTCCTTCCTGTACTGAGGGGCCTAAAACTGGACACAGCGCTCAAGGTGTGGCCTCACCAGCACCCAGTACAGGGGGACAATCACTTCCCTCCTCCAGCTGGCCACACGATTGCTGATACAAGCCAGGATGTTCTATCAGAAGGCACTTAAGGCATTACATGTATGTGCATTACTTTCCAAGCTGACAAACAGTCTAGTACATCTTTGGGACTAGGAACCCCTTTACTAATCTTTTCCCCATTATATGTGTGTTAAAAATTTGTAATATTGCTCTCTGAATTTCTCTGTCTGCAAAAACAGAGAAGGAAATTTGCCAGCCTCAGGGAAGGATGTCACTTCTGAAATTCTCTTAAATGTTCAGAAGACAAAAATGGCCTTACAGAGTTTACTCTATTATTGGAGCAATGTTCACAACCAAGAGGTTCACAAATTGCTATGAGCTTGTCAGTGAGCATTCTCAGCTCTACAGCTTTCCTGTAGCACGTAATAGCAGCAGCACGGACCAACAGCATACTGTATGAAGACGGTGTTTCTGAAGAGTTGTAAGTTTTTTCCAGCTTTTCCTTCAGTGTAGGAGATATACGAGTTGTGATCAGTGAGAAGTGGAACATCTGGAAAGGCCTCCTGATCCAAAGGCTGCATATCTAGAAACGCAGATACAAAGACTGAATCACTCTACAGTTATGTTGTTACTATTATTTTCTGAAACTTAACATTGCACATAATTTTGAGAGGTTTTTTTGTTTATTTTGCCATAGACTACTGTGTAACATCTCTAGTTTGAATTAATTGATTTCTGTCTGACAAATGTTAAAAATATCATGAGGAAAAGACACCATCACACACCATTCACTCTTAAAACACATAATATACAATCCATAAAAATCAAGACAGTACTTCTTGCTTATGTTCCTCTCAACTTTCCACTGTGCTAGGCTTTTCAGCTGTGTTTTCTGCTGTTTGACTGTTTCATTTGTTAGAGTCAATTAGATATCTAGATCACATATGCATAAGGCTCTGTATATCAATCTGAAAATGTTCGAATTTAAAGTACAAGGCTAAGGTACATTTTTGTTCTCGGCTAGAAGGCCTAAAAGAACAGATGTCAATACTGCAGCAAAGCAGCCTCTAAATTTTGAGAAGAGGCTCTTTGTTCAGTTGCCTGACCATACAAAGTTGACTAACTTAGGAAAAAAGAAAGTGTTTCTTTTGAAGGGTATTTTTTCCATTTTGACTACAGCATCCTGCTGCCACAGCAGGGTGCATACACCACTTAAAAATTAAGCTGATTTTCCCTGTTGATTGCAAATGCACAGAAAGCCTAACAATACGCCAGGTTCCTCTCTTAACAGACTGATGAGATGTAGTAATGATTTTCTGTGTTGGAAATCAGGTTTTTAGTCAGATGACAGACAGCTATAAAAAACAGTTTAAATTATTTTAATGAAATTATAAAATATGGAAGAGCAGACAAAAATGTCCAGTATGTTCACGTAACAAAAATCGAGGACAAGTTTGTTTCTGTATGAGTTCTTTCTGTCTTTTGTTATGCAGAACTGTCGTCTTAGTTCTGCATAAAATGTGTCGGGCAATACGTCCAAACTTTAAAGTGTGATGATCATAAAAATCACCACGGTAGCTGGGGTGGTGACAGTGGGGAGCCATGCATTAATTTGAAATTATTGTTACTGAGATCTTTCCTGGCAGTTAAAATTTACCAGACACTCCAACAACTCAAGTGTAGGAAGGTAAGATAAATAATAATTAGCAGTCTTTCTCTGACTAGAAAGCAGCACCATCTGTGCCATGCCAGTAATCACAGCCTGTTAGGAAGAGCAGTTCATTTAGCTGCTTTGCGCTGGGTGCGTGCAGCATTGGCACGGTTTGATAACGAATGCACCCCCCCCGCTTAGCAATCATGATTCATTGTATTTGTAATTTAGCAATCACAGTGTTTTTAGCCCTGCTAATTCATGCTGCAGCTGCAGTTCTAGATTATGCAGAGACCATATTTCTCAAATACAAACTACGACTCTTAACCCTTTTCGTTTTTTAAGCGTAGGGTAGATTATAATCCATATGGCAACTTGACTGAAACAAATTTTTAAGCAGTAAAGACAATGGGCATGTAAATTAATTAATGTACAAAAAAAAAGAAAGAATTCCTGTTTCTAAAATGTTCTTGAGTTTATTTATATAACTGCTAATCATTTTTCTTCTTGTTGTTACAAAATGCAATCCACCCAACCAATTACAACCTACACAAAGGAGTATATGCATCAGAGAGAATTACTGGCACAGTAGTGACTTTTATTCTTCTTGCTGTTTTAAAGAGCCAGCAATCAGACCACACTACTCAGGGCTTCTTAACTTCTCTGTTTTTTGAAGCGGTAAAAGCCCTTTACTACTTGGAGCTCTTAAAAATACCACAGAGAACAACATGTTGATACCTACAACAAACAACCAAAGTCCGCTGTGGGTAACTCATTTTGCATCACCTTTGATGGAAAGCCTGAACTATCTCTGTTGGCCAAAAGGTTCCTACAGTGCTGCAGATGTTCAGTTCCGCCCTAGAGAAAGCTTAATTTCAGAAGAAAATGAATGATCTTAATATACTTACATATAAATAATTATAAAATTAATATAAATTTCTGGAATTAAATTAAAACTGGTGGAGTTGCTCAAGGTATGTATTGACAATAGTGAGTGGTGAAATATATCAGCTATGAAAAATTTGGGCTCAATTCAGCTGTAGTACAAAAAATTGCTGTTAGGTCAAACTCTAGTCTAAAGCCCTGAGCTCACCAAATACATGGGTAGATGCCTGCCTGGGAGAATAGTTCTTACCTGTAAAATTAAGAATGTGTTTGAGTGCTTTACTTTTAGGGGTCTGCATTTTTTTTGTCTATTGTTATGAAGTAAAAAGCAGTAAATAAATGCAAGTGATCGAATTTTTCTT
>NW_010411266.1:7914-9669 GCF_000710305.1 Buceros rhinoceros silvestris | reverse complement strand
TGGCTCGTCCTTAGAACATTTTTAATTTCTACATAACAAAATGCTTGTTGCATTAATGAACAGGTTAGTCATGGAAAGGCAGTTTTATATTGTATTTTATCACGGTAACTTTTCTCTCCTTTTGCTTTAAGCCGCTCATTGGTTGGCAAGAAATAGCTACTTGTAATAAAGACATTTCCCAGGCTAAAGATTAACCTTGTAGGAAAACAGTTGTTCCATTAACTTGAATGCATCTTCTCTAACTAAGTAGATATAAGAGAACCATTTTCAGAACAGTACATTGGATTCTAGATACTGCTTCTGTTCATAGCTGAAGCTTTGAATATTAATTCCCTCACCTGAAAATCAGCCCTTGATGTTTTGGAGGAGAAAAATGTATTTTTATTTTTCACTGAAGCCTTACAAAAATGAAAGATGAGTGACATCAGCAATAGGTAGTCACAGTGCTGCTGGGCAACTGCAACTCCTGTTCTGTGGCTTTCACTTGAACCATATCCCATGTCCTCAGCCTCCTGCAGAGTTCTGTCGTCTTGGTCAAACATAGCTTTTGTAGGGCAGTATCAGGAAACCTGATACTAAAAGCTATCTGTAGTCAGCATCTTTACTGCATCCCTTACAACCTCTAGCGTGTGATTGGTTTTTTTTTCTTTCATATTTACTGGATAATATTAAGGCATGTATCAGGTTTTGGCTGTCCAAATCCAATAATAGGCTTACTGAGTCCATCCCTGGCTTAGAGAATAAAGAAGTATATGCCATTCTGTGCACTGTAGAGTGAGAGGCCCTTTTGGAATCGGTGGATAAACTACGGTGAATAGATAGAAGCCAATGCAAAACAAGTTGAAAACTGATATTGTCTATGTAAATTAGTATTATTCTTTACTTTTTCCTTTTATATCTTCATCTGATTTTTTCCAAGTTATTTCTTTGATTTTAACCTCATGTTATCAGAGGTGTTAGATGATGTGTATTTTTTCAGATATTCTAAAAACCCAGAAAATTTTATAGAGGGAAAAAGAGCTGATATGACAGATTGGGTTTTTTATGCTGTGAGTAAAATGTCAAGAGAGAGATTTAATGTTCTTTTGTTAGTATTTACTAATTAATACAGAGGAAATTGCACTCAGAATTTTTCCACTGGTAATATTTTAGAAAACTGAGATTATCAGTTCAGTTTCCATGTTTTACAGGGACCTCCTGGAGCAACTGGTGCTGAAGGCAGACAAGGTGAAAAAGGTGCCAAGGTAATACATTCAAGATTTTTTTTAGGAGCATAGAAATGAAAATTATATATAAATTAAAAGTAAATTGCTTATGAGGTACTGAGTGTGAAACTTACTGAAGTAATAATAGGGGAACCATAAACTCCAAATCCAGATCCAGAATTAGTAGCAATACGTAATGGAGTACATGGTAGACTCTCACCAGTGCAGGACCGACTTAGCTCATGCTTGCAGAAAAGCTTTGCTGACACCACATCTTTATATGAAGCTATCAAAATTTTGTTCAGAAAACCGTCCTGTGCAGAACATTGTTTTAGAATAGCTTTTAAAAATGGAGTGAGGAAACTTTGCTCTTGTTTTGCAGCTTCTATATCCCTACAGTGCCAAGCTTAGGCAGCTCTTCCTCTCTGACCTCTTCCTTATGTTCTTTCTAGGGTGAACCTGGTGCAGAAGGGGCCCCTGGGAAAACAGGTCCAGTTGGACCACAAGGACCTGCAGGAAAACCTGGCCCAGAGGGTCTCCGGGGCATTCC
>NW_010411266.1:0-7824 GCF_000710305.1 Buceros rhinoceros silvestris | reverse complement strand
TTCCTGGCCCTGTGGTAAGTAACGGAGCAGGTAATATTTTAAATGTTGCTTTTCTTGTTTATCCTTTGGTAAAGCAAACTTGGTGGTTTTTTCTAGGGAGAACAAGGTCTTCCTGGAGCACCAGGTCAGGATGGCCCTCCTGGGCCTCTGGTGAGTACCCTTCCTTTCAGTGTCAAAACAGAAAAAGCACCCTGTAAAATATACCATTAACAAGTTTGTGCATTTGCAGAAAAATGAATGTACAAGTCAGTTCTTAGCACAGAGTCACTATTCTGTGCTGGTAAAATCCAATGTACAACTGCCTTCTCATTTTACATCTCTACTTTAGTAGGCAGCTGTACTGAACCCTGCTGATTATACCAGCTAAAAAGTGGAATAAGGCAGTGCAAAACCAAATTCTTGAAATCCCATTAATAGAATTAAATATAAAAATAATGAAGTGTAGACTCAAAAAAATCTACTTCTGTCGCCACACCAGCAAAGCTCAATACCTTAAATCAATTTGTTTCCTTAGCAGTGGCAACTTTTGTATATCCATTGATTTTAATGACTGCTAGTTTAGGAAAACATTATTCATGGATAGTTGTATCTATCAATCACTTCTGTGTATATAATTATAGATAGTACTACAATGGCACCTCCATATAATTTCATTTTTCTCTGTCCCTGAGAAAACAATAATAAGCACATAATGTACTGAGAAAACTTTACATGATAGCTCTTTGTTCCCCTCCATTTCAACATTCTGATTTTTTCTAAAGTCTCAAGGATGACATATTGCTTGTAAGTCAGGGAGAAGCTGCAAGGAAGACTTCCCTGTTCTAAGCCAATAATAAAAGCCTCTTCTCTCCAAAGAGTTTATGAAGGAACCTCCACCACAGATTTTAAACAATGTGCCCAATTTCTGAAAAAACACATGGGGAACAAATCAGGGAACTGAAAACCGATCTCCTTAGTTACAGTCCTGTGCTGAAATCTAAAAGCCAATGAACTATCACTCAGCAATAACAAGCATCCCTTTCCCACATATTAGTCTCCAGAAGCCTCCAAATAAATCATCAAAAGATCTCTCCTCCACCATCTAAGAGCTTAAATATTCAGTTCAAATCTGAAGCTGATTTTATTAATGAGCTATATACTCCCAAGTGCACAGGCTCAACAATGTCAGTTCAACAAGAAGCTTCTTTTAGATGCATTGCTGCAGCCTAAACTTCATTTTGGATTTTGAGAGTAACATGTATATGTAAAAATTGCTGAGGTTAGGCCTCCCTCCTTCCCTTCTCCTCCCTCCACAGTAGATTGCTATCAGGAGAAGAATGTGAAAGCAGATTTGCAGTAGAGCACAACACACTGCAGGTGAAAATGTCTGATTCGTATTCCAAAAGCTTAAAAATTTCACTTTTCATTCATGAATTATGTATTTGCCTAGGCTTTTGCATCTAATGATATCCTGAAGTAGAGGTGGAAAGGCTATGCACTGAATAATACTTTGTACATGAAGTGTTATGGCACTTTTGAATCTGAGTCAGATTGAAAAGGTCACTTACTACTGCTATCCATATCATAACTTCACAGATGTCCACTGCCAGCAGGAGACTACTAGTGATGGGAGACTGACTCAGCTGACCAACTCTGTGCCTAATGCATACGTGTTTGGTGTGAGATTAATAGCCTCTGAGAAATGAATGCCTTTTCGGGAATGGATATGCACTGCCTGATCTGAATTTTTCACCTCATTCGGACAAATTACACAAAACCAGCATTACCATTTACTTGAACCTCAGAAGATTTCTCCAATCCCTCAAAATTCTTCTAAAATTATAAATTAGAATTAAAACAATTAAAAAGGGGGGGGGGAGGGGAAGCTGAACGAAAGACCAAGGAGATTCTAACAAGCCTTATATGTAATTCTTCTCTGTGCCATCTATTCAGATATATTTTTGACTACTGATAAACTAGCATCTTTAATGGATTGCTCTTATGACCCCAGTAAAGATTTTAAAAGCACTGTGAGCAGAAAGAAGCTTGTGTCTGGTTATAAGGACGAGATTATTCAGTGGTTTTTGCAAGGGATTTGCAGAAAGTGAGACCTATCCATGTGAATGTATTTATCGTTCACAGTGATTTCCCAGGTAGCAAGACTGCAGTTTGCCAACAGGTTCTCTAAGCATCAGCTTCACCACTCAGCTTAATCAGCAGAACTATCTGGAAGAAATGAGTGGTTTGGGTTGTCTCCACCCCACACCCACCCCAGAAATACGGACGGGCTTGTAGAATGGCTCTGTTGACCCTGTGTTGGTTTTACACAGCTCTGTCTCCTGCCCCAGCATATTTCTTTTACAGAAATCTAGCTGCATAGGGTAATGTTTAGGGACAACTGCAGGTAAAACTTAGAATAAAGAACATTTTTCCAGTTTCATAAAAGATAGCTTGTAAATACAAATTAAAAATTGTGAACTGCTCATATGATGTGAACCATGTAAGTAGCTCAAAAATTACCAGTTTAACGACTTTGTAAGGTAGCAGTATTACTCCTGTCCAACAGATGAGGAGTGGAGGCCCAAAGACACTAAGGCAGTTCCTAAAGGCCTTTAGGATTGCCTAGACTAGTATTGCAAAACCAAAGCGATTTGTGTAACTAATCACATTTACTGAAGTGTCAAAGGGCCATAGGCTTGTACATATCAGTGGAGCTAGAACCTCTGTATCGCATTAAGTAAACTTGCAACATTGAGTAGAAAAGACTTGACTACTTAGAAAATATAGATTTAAATGCATTATTCATGGTCATCCAGGAATTTCAGGTGGCAGGTCAAGGAAACCATAATCCCCAGACAATCCCTGACTGCTGAAACAATATTGAGGGGCAATTATAAGCAACCTGATTTATATTCTGCAAAAATTATTCTGAGCTGTAATAAACTGGGAGAAAACAAATTAAGAGGATATTTTCTGCTGTCTTACGAAAGAAAGGGCTAAAATAAGCAACTAAAATGAGGTACAGCAATTAAGGTGGAAGTAATAATTGAAAGCATGTAATGTAACCACAAGCAAATTTAGGCTAATCAACAAAAATATTTGAGGGTTTTTTTTTTTAATATTACTTGCTTCACTGGATGCTTTAAGAATTCAGCTGACTCTCTGCTTCATAAATTTCTAATCATACAATTCTATAGATTTCTAATTATAAAGTAATTTAAATGCTACAGTAGCATCATTATGCCTTTTTATACATACGTTTCAACTTCATCTTGGGCCCTAAATCATATGCCATCAATCACAACCATCAACCACTAAATGACTCTACTTTTGACTTCTACTGCCTTTAAAAATATTTCCAGAAAACATGATATGTGCAATATGTTAAAACTCATTTTAACACCACTTTTCTTGATTTATTTAGGGCCCACCTGGCTTGCCCGGCCTGAAAGGAGACCCAGGTTCCAAAGGAGAGAAGGTATACTTCATTCGTTGTTTGTGCCTTTGTAATTTTGACCCAGTCTGAAAGTCATATAAAACTAGCAGAAAGCAACAGTAGGGTTTTTGTATCAGAAAGCAAGGCAACTTAACCGTGTCTGTTGGTGTTACAGAAACAAAGTAGAAATAAAAAGTATTCGAGATTTTTATTTTAAAATAACAAAATGTAAATATTTAACCACTACAATACTTTCTTTTGAAATAATGGATTGAGACATCTGGGATAGCACTTTCTAATCGGAGTCCCAACAATTTATTGATTGCTTGTGCATCAGAGAAAAACTATACAGAGAAAGGGATATGAACATGATTGTATCTTGTGAATTTCAGGTTTTGTTTATGTGCTTGGATCAGCTGTTTATACAGCTATATTATGCGTGGAAACAAATGTGCAACTCTACAATATGCTTATAGCATCAAAGTGTGAAAGTTGGTATGAAATGTGTACCCACACATATTGTGAGTTCCGTATCAGTTTCAGTAAGGACCGCGTTGCGCTTGGATCTCTCTCACTGAGTAAGCAGTCACAACTTGCCAATCACCTCCAAGTCTAAAAGCCCAACTAACAACTAGGAATATGCTTTGAGTAATTTGTTTTCAGGTTGATGGTTGACTAGCAACAGTGATAACATTTGAAAGCTCTAATTTGTGTGTTTGCAAAGCACATTTACTGTATATATGTTGAGTTTAAACTATATTATATTCTGTCTTGTTTAGGGACATCCTGGCTTGATTGGCCTGATTGGACCTCCAGGAGAGCAGGGTGAAAAGGGTGATAGGGGTCTTCCTGGCCCACAGGGATCTCCCGGAGCCAAGGGTGATGCAGTAAGTAAAACATACTTGTGTTTTCGTTCAGGGCCTGTGCAAGCAGAGTACATATTGTGGTCTTTCTTTTGAGAGACATAAACTTGCTATAGCCATTTAACACCCAGAGCCTCCTGCTTGAGGTTAAAACTCTCCTAGGCGCTGTACAAACACAGTGAAGTTAAACAGTATAAAACAAGACCACAGAGTGTTTCAGAAAATGAAGGAAACACACACACATAAGTTAGGGATGAGATAAAACTAGCAGCACGAATCTCATCATGTTTATTGACTGCACTACCTAAAGTTGCTTCCTTTCTTCTAGTTATTAAGCCATGTTTTAAGGCACTATGTAAAAAGTGAGGTTTCCAAACCAGTCTGAAGGGGAACACAGTTGCTCAGTATAAGTACTGCAGTCTAAGAACAACTATGGGCAACTCAAACTATCACATAATATTTACATGTAAAACTTGCAAACAATTTTGGACCCTAGTAAGTGGCCCAAGTCAAAACTTGGCTGGGTTGGATGCTTTGTAGGTTTACCTTTTTCATAGATAGCAATTTTTAATCCAGTCCAGCGTATAGAACACTTCAGTTCTGTACTTACTCTGTTACTCTTTCTTAGGGAATTTCTGGTCCTGCTGGTCCGCTTGGACCCCCTGGTCCTCCTGGTTTACCTGTAAGTAATTTCATATTGTCCTCCTCTTTAAAACACTCCCATGTTGTGTGGAATACATTCCAACTATAGTTATATGTTCTTGCCCATAGGGTCCCCAAGGTCCAAAAGGCTCCAAAGGATCCAGTGTGAGTAATTCTTCTCTGTATTTTTTGTTCTTTTACTTAACTTTTGTGTGTGCTATTTTGTAACATTGTGTAGTATGACCGACACTGCATTTCTTTCATTGCTTTATAGGGTCCTGCTGGTCAAAAGGGTGACAGTGGATTACCTGGTCCACCTGGTCCTCCAGTAAGTAAGAATTTTGATCTGACATGCAAGCACATTACACTGACATGATGACCCTGTTTTGACAAGGGTAGAAGACAGCATTTGTGAACCTGCAGATAAGGAAAATATTAATGATCATTTGAAAATTCATTTTTTGAGGAAACATAGATCCACCAGACACAGAAATACATTGTCTGCGCTGAAAAAGCCATTGGAAACTTGAAAAAATACCAAACGCAAAACCTCCTACAACCAACCAACTCCCCCTCCCCCCCAGTAATTATTTAATGTGTTATATTGAAGCACAGAAAACAGAACTACACTGGTTTCCCCCTGTTGATGCTCTTCTGTTTCTATATTTCTTTTTCATATCACAACAATCTAAAATGACAACAGTCCAAGTCTGAACGAAGCATTTCAATTTCTTGAAATATTGCTTTATATTCCCAAGTGGAATTTTAAAGTTTTTTCATAGGAAACATCCACAGTTTTCATTTGTCATAGGCTGTGTCTATGCTTGAGGGAATTGCCAGGAATAAAGAGGCAATTGCAAATCAGTTCTGCACACTTAACTTATGTGAGGGCAGCACACTCTTCCCCCCACCGCAATGTAGTGAGAAGAGTTTAGAGCACAACAATAGTTTGGCCTTCTACAATCATCATTTTCTACAAGTACATCAAAATACGTAGGAATAAATATGAAGAAAATAAGTGAAATAAAGAATTTGAAGAAAGCCTATTTAAAGCATTTCCGAGCCACATTCTGTGGTCTACCTCTGGGTATCTTACGTGGCTGAAAAACAAACAGAAAAAGTAACCAGGTATGTTGTTTTCCATTCAGGGTCCTCCGGGTGAGGTAATCCAGCCGTTGCCAATCCAGTCACCCAAAAAGACAAGAAGATCTCCTGATTACATGTTATCAGATGCTGGCGATAATATTCTGGATTATTCCGATGGCATGGAAGAGATCTTTGGTTCATTGAATTCACTGAAGCAAGACATTGAGCATATGAAGTATCCAATGGGCACTCAGAATAACCCAGCCCGAACTTGCAAAGACTTGCAGCTCTGCCACCCAGACTTCCCAGATGGTATGTTAATGTTGCATGACAAAGGCAAACAAGTTATGATCTGCTAAGGTACTTTGGCAGAATAACTAATTATTAGTAGATGGTGATTATAGTTGCTCAATAAATACAATCTCACTAAACCTATCTTTGCAGGTATAAAAGTTTATGAAATGTCAGTAAGAGATGTTCTCTTGGTAAAAGCTAAAATCCTTTAAGTACATAACCTGATTTAAAACTTGTTAAAGTGTAAATAAAAATGAGTTACTGTTTTGGAAGGGGGGCCTTTATTTCCACAACTACCCAAAGAGCTGAGGTATGAAAGATAGATGCTATTTAGATCAATGGAAAGTAAAATCACAAGTGTCAGCATTCTGGGATAGCTAATACCTTCTTTTAAAAGAAACAAGAATTATTTCAGCAGCTGTATACATTAGCTTAGCACAATACGTAGGTTGCTCCAAAAGTGATGCTTCCTATTTATTTCCATGGAAACTACAAAGGACCCAAAGAGCACAATAACACTGTTCGATAGAGCAAATTCCCAGCTACAAAACACTGTTTTCGACGTAATCACCACCACTGGCTGTGCATTTTACATGCCACACTTGTAAAAAATCTGCACCCACAGAGGTGACCCACCGTCACTGCCACCCCTGCTGGAACGCGCCACCCACCACCTCACTGTGCTGGCACCCACTGCTTGGTCTCTGCAAACGTTCAGCAGCGCCGAGGAATGGCAGCGGGTGCAATTCTTCCCGCACGGAGGAGTTCGGTGACACCCCTTTGCTTCATACGCACCCCCACGTCAGACACCGCCCTGTCAGGCTGCCCCTCTGCTGCCGTCTGTCACACGGCAACACCGTTGAACGCAGGATTGGCAGGAAGGTTCAACCTCGACTGCCAGACCTCCAACATCCCCCTCTGATGTCGTGGGCCACGTAAGGAAATAGGAAGCATGACTTTTGGAGTGGCCCTCGTAATAGAAAACAGCATTGATATTATATGAAATTTATTATTGATTATGGCTCTCAAAAAACTATTATTTTGCCTTAGAAACAATAATTTGTTCTACTGCCGGACCACTGTGTTCTGTATCATTCAGCAAACAGACATGCAAGTGTCTTTGATACTGTTTAATGCTACTACATATGAGCTTCATACAATGCAGAGCAGTATGAACAAGACACTATTCAGAAGAACTATCTTGATTTAATTATTCTTTGTTGTTTTCTTCTTTTCTCTAACTGAGTTTATCCCTCTGGAAAAGTTTAAATGAAAGCCAACTTCACAGAGTTTTCAACCTTTCATATTTTTTTCGATTGCCATGCGTATTTTTCCCAGTTCAAAGCAATATTTTTCTGTTTTTAAATGGGAGGAAAAATAGATTTTGACAGTTTAATAATATTTTATTGCTTTCACTCTAGATAGATAAAAACAGAATGGTTGCCTTGAGGAGTAGTTAAGCAGTGTATGTGCTATATGAAAAGTACATATTCTACAATTCAGTACCCTCCATAATAATGAATG
>NW_010411265.1:24709-46551 GCF_000710305.1 Buceros rhinoceros silvestris | reverse complement strand
TCTAATAATACTTAACATGTTTTTTCTGTTACGTAGATAATCAGATTTCTAATAATACTTAACATGTTTTTTCTGTTATAGATAGATAATCAGAGTCACCTGGTCATGTGCAGGCATGTGGGGTTTGGCCCTGTAATGCTGTTTAATACATGACAACTTCCAGATTAATGAAAGTAAACCTACTTGGCACATAAAGCTTAATCTTACTAGCTTACAAGAAAAAAAAAAACCAGCAGAAATCTAATACTGTTACATCACTACGAAAAACATAGTGTGAGCTAATGCAGGGGCCTGTTGGTTTGCAGATACTGTCAGTTTGATTCAACAATAAATGGCTCTGACTTGTTCTGCTATATTTTTTATTTATTTAAGAATGCAGCTGCTGGAACAGCTTTGTGAAATTATCTACCCTGTATTATAATGGCCACTTCTATAGCAGTCTGAGTACAGTAGTCAGATATCGCAGTTTTAGTTAAATTTTCATCCTCCTTTTCAGGCTGTGGGTTGAATGACTCTCCTGTAGGACTGGCTGCATACATCTTGGAGAAGTTTTCTACGTGGACTGATCTGGAATTCCGTAATCTAGAGGATGGAGGACTAGAGAGGTGAGTGTGTTCTCTTACTCTGGGTGAGGTGACTAAGCCCAGAGTCATAGCTAAAGAAGTTTGTCTGAACTGATCAGCTCACGTCTCATAGGGAGCCTGCAGTGACCACAAATGGCGCGGTGCTGAACCACAGCACGCAAAGCAGCAGCCAGGCCATGAAGGCTGATGTACTACTCCCTTCCCACTTTGATCTAGAAGAGAGATACACCCTGCAACCTCGGGGTATTAAAAACTGACTTAAGTGGAAGAATTGCGGTAGGACAGAAAAACAAAAGTTCAACCTACATTAAGGCGCTGGGAAACAGAATTCATTTTAATACTTAAGTCTATGAATTTGCTTTAGATTGATCAGTATTGATTTACCTACCTACCTTTTGCTTATAATGGATCATTCTCAGTGTGCAGCAGAAATCTGGGATGAAGTGACCTTTGAAAATTGCTGAGGTACCTGGCAGGAATGGAGAGAAGGGGCATGTTTTGAAAAGGTTCACTGAGAGTGGGTTTGAATAGAAGGTTTGCACTGCATACAGCTAATAATGCGATATGAAGCATGCGCTGTTTACAGCACGTGCTGGTGTGATGGCACTATTGAAGGCTCGTGGTAGCATTTCAGCTTACAAATAATAGATGGCACAAGCTGTTCCGTATGCTTTTCTGTTCCAGCTCTCCCAGTCTACGGACAGTATAGACAGCTATGCCGGAGCATAAGGTGCTTGTCAGAGGCTGCCTTTTGTGTAGGAGTTAAAATGTCACTTCCCAGTTTGTGTCTGAAAGCTTTTAACGTGCTTAACTGGTCACTTGACAGACAGAGGGGGAGTAGTGCCTTCACCTCTCAACTCTTTTCTTAAACAAGTTAACTGTGTTTTCCTGTAACGTTTTTTTCTTACAACCAAACCAAAGTCAAGTCCCAGCTAAAGTGCTACAAAATGGTATTCTGTTCTAACTAAGCAATCTCTGGGCTTACCTCTTCAGGAAGTTTAACCTGGATGATCTGCTCACCAATATCATGATCTACTGGGTGTCAGGCTGCATGGTCTCCTCAATGCGGTTCTACAAAGAAAATTTGCAGAAGGGGATAGGCACACAGAAACATGAAAGGTAAGAGTTGTGGATTGCTTTTTTTCTTTAAATATTTTGGCTTGGACTTAATTTCATGGTTGCAGACAGGTTGCTTATGTCTTATAGCTGCTGAAAGTTTCTGAATGGCGAGAAAAAGCAATAGTATCTTGCCATGTTCCTCTGCAGGAACATGGTAGGTCTAACTAACAGGTCTGTAAGTTGATGTACTTGGAAAACAGGGGGATTAGGTAAGAATCCTGAACTGTCAGGAAAGGGATCTGTCTGGAGGCGCTGCTTGAGGACCTCCATTCATGGTGCACCCAGCTGCGTAAAACATGCAAGTACCTCCAGCTTTTACTGCAGTTATTTAATTAGCCTGCAACTGAGTCATGCGGTCAGTTTTGGTTTGTTTATTTGCTTTGCAGTTCTGGGACTCTTCTGGATGCTGTTTGTTTCTGCAAAAGATTTAAGTTCTATCTTTGGAAGCAACTTCAGTATCCTGCCAAACTGCAAAATTGGAAAGTCAGTAAGAGTGATGTTGCTGCTGCAGAGACCCTTAAGACAGCAGCTTGGTTGCATACACTTGTGTCAGCTTGAGTATTAGTAAAGGCTTAAACGTGCCCTGAGCTATTTGCTCGCTGTTATGGTATTTATTTAGCTGTGAAATGATGCTCCCAGGAAGCTGACTCAGTTCTTGAAGCTGTTGTGGCTACCCTGTGGGCAGTATCCTGCTCCAGTTCTGCCTACATGAGATGAGCTATATGAGCTCTCACATGCCTAGAAGAGTCTCAAAGTCCTATGTAAAACTTGGCACCCTGTTTTCAGGCTTCCAGTGGTTTACATGCCCAACAATTTTTGTTTCTATATTTTAAAGATCGTCACTTCTGACAAAGCAGCATATGTGTTCGGGGCATTTAAACCTAGAACATGTTCCTCTGTTTATAACAAGTTCAGATCATCCCACTTTCTAAGATACTTCTCCCCTCAATCCAGTTGCTCCCCTACATTTCCTAATGTGCGAAGTTTTCTGTAGAGTGCATTCATGCCTGTTAAAAGCAAAAGCTACTTTACAGGGTAAAGTCTCACATTCGGAAATGTTTCCTCTGAACTAGTCTAGATTTAGTCTCTTATTTCTCCCTTCTCTGCCCCCTTTGCATCAGTTTGAGGTAATTCTTCCCCTGCCTACCCTCCCGTTGTCCTGCCAGGCTCAACAGGTTGCGGTTGTTATGTGACCAAGGCCTGAATGCAGCATGAGGAACCTTGATACCTACCACCTTCTAGGGCGCTCTTCTCAATTTCCATGGTTTTATCTCTTGTGCCCTGGATCCCTTTCAAAATTGCCTTAATATCAATGTATGCAATGGGTTTTTTTTCCCAGGAATGGAAGTGTTGTCTAGTCTTCAGATTTAGGATCTGGAAGTCAAATTTTAATGGCCTAACACCAAGTGCTCCCAACTCTTTAAGAACAACATCTCCCTGAGACTTTCCACTTCTTGCGGAGTTAAGTGTTTGAAAGATTAAAATAATTCTCTCTCCTCTCCCAGGCTCACAGTACAAGTACCTACTGGCATCGCCTCATTCCCTAATGAAATCATGCACACACCACGGGCTTGGGCCCAGAAGAAATACACCAACATAATTTCCTTCCGCTTCATGCCTCGAGGTGGCCACTTTGCAGCTTTGGAGGAACCTGAACTTCTTGCTGAAGATATTCTCCAATTTGTTGGGAAAGTAGAGAAAGAGCAACTTTGGAGAAAGAAAGGAGAGTAACTCTGCTGACACACAGCAGGATAATCACTTACAGCTTAGCACATGTACAGGCCTACTGTAATCCATGTAATTAGATCTTATTATTGACTAGATGAGAGGACAGCAAGAAAAATGCAGTATCTCTCAATGCTGTGGGCACCTACCAATTTTGGGTTGGGGTTTTTTTGTTCAGCTAGGCCAAAAAAGTAGCATAGAGATTATATGGTTATTTTCTCCCCAAAGCACAGACTTCTAAAATCTGTTCTGTAGTATACCCCTGACTCTTGCTTTGAAATTAAAAAACAGACCTTACAGCTCATAACTAATAAGAGTTTAATTAATTGTTAAAAGGCTTTTTTTCGCAGCAGCTCAGTAAAACACACTCAGTAAAACTTGAGTTGGTTTAGGTGTGAGGTTCCTCACAGAAAGGATGGAGAACAGCCTAGCAAGACCTCACTTGTAGAGGTGCATCCAGTTATCAGCATCGAAGATCTACAGCACCCTTAAACTGCTTTTCTTTTCCAGCCCGGGCTGTTAAGCAGCTCCCCTGTGCCAGGCTCCTGGGACAGCAACACGTGAAGAGGAGCTGAAACAAACACACAGGTGCCTGCAGCTCAGGCCAGGAGGAGGGGTTGCAGAGGGGTGATTATAGCCCAGGCTACCTCAGCAGTGAATTTGTGCTCTTAACTGAAATCATAGCTCTGGCCAGGCTCAAGGCACTGTGGCTTTGCACTGCTTATGCAGGGTATTGTAAATACCTCCTACTAAAGACTAAAAATTTGATCAGTTCAAAATTAAAAGAAACTTGCATTAGAATTTTGAATAATACGTGTGTGGTTTTTTAAATTTTTTAATAACTGAGATTTTGCTTGGTGACAGCAGAGAAGCATCAATTCAGAACCTATCGGTTCCACACTGCTTCTGCTCGAAAGGTCAGATTGGAGGCAAACTGCTCAAAGAAAATTGAATTTGAAGGGCTGAATGTTTTTTGCCAGCAACAGTCCCCAGCATGTGCAGTTGAGCTTCAAACACTTAAACTGTATCCAGATGACTGATTTCAGTAGGGTTTTGTTCTCCAATCACTTCTGATATACTTCCCTACCCCTGCAAGCACAGGGAAACATAATCCACCAGTAACACTTGCATGGATTAGCATTATTTCACAATATTCATTGAAGTGGAAGCTGTTAAGTAAGAGTCGCTCCAGCAGCACCCCTCTCCATCCCACAGGATTTTAGATTCAAGAATATGTCATTTGTTTCACAGAAGGCGAGTCAACATTCCTGCGGGGCCTGTTTGAGTCTTACTGCTCCCAGCCACCTGATATGCCTTGACAGAAGATCATTAGGGCAGACAGGTTGTGGACCAGCCTGGATCAGTTTTTGGAACTGAGATGAGACCTCTCACTACCTTTGCCTTCTGCACCTGGGTGCCAGCAGAGGAAGGCACAGCAGCTCTCAGGTCCCCCTACAAGGTTTCTCTGCAGTGCTGTCTTAGACCTTGGAGCTGTACTTGAATTCTTTTAGTCAGCTAACTGCTTCCAGATGAGTAGTGAGCACTGATTCTTTACATTTACTTGTAAATGCTTTCATTAGTCAAAATCTGTGTTCTCATCTGCAAAATACTGTGTTTTGAATAGATAGGAATACACCTTTTGAGGTCTGTGTAAAACAGACTCTTGCCAGAGAAGACCATCCCCAAACTTGTGTCAGCTGCAGTTGACAAAAGTTGCTTACTCAGGAGGAATTGGCTCACCTCTGACGACAGCTGTTTACAGGCACCGCTCTATTCCCTCTTGCACGAGCCTTGATCTCTTCCTTCTGTCCCCTGTGTGGCCTTTGATTTCAGAGTCAGAGCTGGAGATCATCCTCCCTCATCTTTAATGCAGACATCTGCTGTGGTGCTAGGGAGCACTGCCGCGTACTGATAGAACGGAATACTTCCCCGGGGACTGCTCAGTCACAGTGCAGATAAAGTAAGTGGGAAGTTTGCTATGTGATACCTGCCAAACAGATTTTCAGATGTGAGTAGAAGGCTTGAAGCATTTTCTCCCTCCCTTCTGGAGCAGATCTGCTTGAAGGAACTCAACCTCGATGAAAGGAGGTACACTGGGTCTCTGTTTTGTGATCTTATGTTACACAGCTCATCCAGACTCAGTCACCGGTGAGAGGGACAAAACCCCACCTGTACAACCATTCTGTTTTTAAATATGCCTCACAGTGCTCAGCGATCTGAGACAATGAACAGAGGCAGTAACCACGCACATCCTTGCCCCACTCCATGCACCGTGTAAGTGCCCTTCAGCCTGCTACAAACACAAGCTGTCTACACCATCAGTTTTACTTACTACAGGAGATAGGCACCAGGACACTAAAGCCAGCTCAAAACCGGACTTGACAAGCTGCTGCCCAAAAGAGAAGCAAGTCTGGAACTGAAAGACATAGACTTTAGAAGCTTAAAAATTATAAACTCCTGTGTTATAGCATAGCCAAGGTGGTTCTGAATGCTGATGTGGCCCTTCTCAAACCTTAAGCCCACAGCTGTCAGCGGCTGTTGTTCATCACCTACTCATCTACACTTAGATACAAAGAATCAGTGAAATAAATACCGTGACGATGTGACAGACTGTAACATTAAGCTAGGTGCCAGCTGTAAAGCCTGCTATCAGTTCCCCTCCCCTTTTTCAAAATAATCACCTGCTTTTAGCAAAACACAGCCAATCCCGCTGCCTGTATCGCAGACTTTAACAGTAACGAAGTGTTTGTGGGCTGCTGATAGCATCTGCATCTCTTCCTGCAGGGAGCAACTCTCCCCCGAGCCCGAGATGTGGAGTTGATAACCACCTTGAGTAAATCCAGACTCACTTGTGTTACGCTCTGGTGTGGGCTAACGGGCAGTTACTTGGTACAGTACTACAGTGAGCAGTGCACGAGCCAGAGAATCAGAAATAGCTCTAACATTTCTGTTAGCAAGTAACTGCGTATCAGATTATTCCAGCAGTAGTAACCAGTAAGGAGGAACTCCCTGCTCTGTTAGGCTTGTTCTTATGGAAGTGAGCCGGCTCACTACCTGTCCTTCAGACAGTAAGTTTCCTCTAGCAAGGCCAAACGTGCTGCTGTTGGGCTGGCTGAGCTGTTTCTTGGGAATAAGGCTCTTGGAAAGAGTAGCTACAACCCAGCATGCAGTGACATTCTCCTGCTCAAAACATTGTGTTTTGCTCCAGAGCTATTTCTTGGTAAAGCTCCATTTCTGCACCAAAGTTGCCCCAAAGTCTCTGCTCAGAGAAATTGCTGTCCTAAAACCCATTCTTCCTTAAGTTCTCCAAAACATGCATTTATCCCACACTGAAACCACAAGTAGTTGACCTAAGCCTTGCTTTTTAATTAGCCAGTTACAGACACTGAAGAGCCTGGGCAAGAGGTTCGGAATCAAGAGATGCCACAGAAAATAAACAGAACTTAGACTCTACCCTGCCAGCTGAAGTGCTTTGGAAAGTATCTGCTTCTGGTATGGAAAAACACTAGTAATGTCATAGTCCTCTCATACAGCACCAGCTAAACCAACTCCCACTACAAACAAATTTGACTTCTGATTTTTAAACTACAAACCATGAAAAATCCAAGCCACTAATGTACAGCCTTTGGCCATCTCCCACCACTTAACAAGAAGAGATTTCATGTGCCTTAAACAAAAAAAGTCAGGCATTACTCAGATTATGAATGAAAACAGTATGAACAGAAATCACACTTTCATATGAAAAGGAAGTTAAGCCATCATTTAGTGAAAAATAGAATCTGTGAAGTCTAGCATCACAGTTAGATCTAGATCCATAAGGGGCACTATTTGTCACCACTGAGCCAGCCAGAACTGCTGGGGGGCAGGGATGGATCGGTTCAAGACAGTCAATTGAATGTACATTCTGTCCAACAGTGGGTGCAACACGTAATATGCATTACATGAAGATACATTCTTGTCTGAAAAATGAATGGAAAGATCCTTCTGGATACTGTGGGAAGAGACAAGGAATAAATCCATATTGATTTCAGGGTGGCTTATTTTAAAACACTGAGAAACGATGCCACTTGTTTTACTTACTGTAATAGCACTTCAAAGAACATAACTCACACTAAAACCATCTTGCTTAGGGATTAGTTTTCTTTCATGCAAGAAATATCCTGTGCCGTGCCAGACAGCCCTGATGGTGTTATGCCAATGCTGCAAGAAGAATTAGCCCCATTACAATTGTCAGTTGTCTTTTGGAGAGCAGTGTTTATAAACAGATCTGCGCGGAGTGACAGCTCTTGCCCCTTGCTAGATGTCGTCCAACCTCAGTCTTCAAAATACCTTCCTGGCTGGATTTTAAGACGTCAGGGGCGCTCATACTCTCCTTGTGTTTAATAACTGAACACCTGCACTTCTGAGGATAGGATGAAAGATAAATGAGGTAAGTGATGAGTTTCTGTCTTCTTAGATGAAAGGTAATGCCCCTTTGCGGCCATGGTTCAAACCACTGCAGGTGAGCGCAGAGGGAGTTCAGTACAGAGAAAGGTGAACAGAAGCACGAGAGACAAAACCACACTCAACTGCCCAGCTACTGGGTCAGAGAGACCAACGCGACAAACTCAACTATACACAAAGACTGACTCACACCTGTTTCAACCTCTCAAGAGGGTGCAAGGAGGGAAACACACTGCTTCACCTTGCCTGCGCTGCCTGTCCCTGTAGCCAAAATGGGCCCCGCATCCTGCTTGCAAAGCCTTGTCACCGAAGCTGGGCGAGGGCCCCTGGCTGTGTCGGCAGCTCCAGACTGCTTTGGGTGCAGGAGCTGAGGGAAAAGAGAAACCACACCCTCAGCTCTGAAATTCCTCCCAGTCCCTGACTGGCCTCCCACTGGTCTCCACACACAATGCAAAACCAACTCTTGCCTGTCCTGCTGATGCTGGCTTCCTGATAAATACCCCATCCTTCCTTCTTAACACCATCCAGCTGCTGTTGTTTCATTCCTAGCTGTCCATCGCACACGAGTATGTGGATGTGACCCCCCCGAGGCATTCAGACAAGTGATGGATGTCTGCAGAGGGGAAGGGCCCAGCCCAGCTAACATTCTTCCCACTCCACCTGCATGACATTCCTTGCTCAGTGAGAGTTCATGAGCTTGAGTTGCAGCTCTGCCCCACCTGAGCCTAAGTAGTCCCACTCAGGTTTGGACTGTGGCATCCCTGCCTTGTAGGATGTCATCTTTGCTCACAGTGCACCTACTGACTTTTCAGCTGGCCCAAATGGAGGAAAGCCTAAGGAGAGCTTTATTTTCCAGCAGCTCTTAAGCTCTTCTGCGACCAAGCCTGCATTGTTGGGGTGGTTTTCTATCTATCTAAATACATTTGTATCTCTTGAGTTCTGCAGATTCTTGTAGAGCCTCAAAGGAACTGCCTTTTTGTCTCAGTGGAAATTTTTTTTTTTTGCATCACCCCAAGTATTTTGTGGCTGATCAAGCTTTTTGCAGTGATCAGAAGGAATTCTTAATGTTTCAGAGAAACCAGAGACAAAGAGGGACTAAGTAGTATCTATCTCACACAAACTGTGCAGGAGCCACTGCAGAACACAGATATTATAATTCTAACTCCACCACTGTGTCTTTTCCTTTTTGAAGCTAAATAACAGAAACAATTGCTTAAATTATTCCTCTTCAAGATGCACAACTTATTTATTTCTCAATTTTTGCCCTTTTACTCCCAGCAGATTCTGATTTTTGGTCTTAGAACTGATTGAATTCCTCCTAATTTGGGAACCATTTTGAAGTTACAGACATCAAATATAAAACAGTAAGAAAAGCCTACTCCATGCTCTAAAGCTAGAACCCTGTCATAAAAAAAAAAAAAAATCAATGCATGCAACTGAATTCTGGTTCTTAGTGGTTCTTTAAATCACTTTTCCATTTTCCTCTGTAGAGATAGTTGCTGGTTTTATCACTCTGCGTCTATAGACGGAGGGGAAAAAAACCAACACCTGATAATTTGCCTTAGGAAAAAAAATAGACTTCAAAATAAGTTTTGAGATGGAACATCTTCACTTGCAAGAAGCAATGTGCTGCTTTTCATTTCAGGGGAGCAGTTTGTAATAAAACTATAATCAATCTGAAATGCCAAGTATAAAACACCACTAAATGCATTAAAGATTTTCATGCAGAAGGCAGGTGAGCTGGGTACAAAAATACATCTACCTTATATTCCCTCTGCCCTTGGTCTTCTTCCTGTACTGCAACTTTTCTTTTTAAATAACCATCTGAGAAGCACAACGAAGAGATCCCTTTCAAAACCAGTCACTAACTTCCATCACAAACTTTCACCCTTTTGCGTTACTACATAAAAATTGGAGGTTCACAACCACATAGCAGTAACGATACGAGGCAGCAACAAGTTCTGGCTCCTGTTTTATTTAGGATTATCTTATGACATACCACCCTAGATTTCTACAACTATTTTAAACATCACTTTTGAGAAGAGTGTCTTCATTAATGGTTAACCAGCACTTAATTAACCACTGAGTCTAGAGACAGATATGAAAATTTCCCTCTCTTCTTGGCTATTTACAGTCCCACCCATTCCCACTTGAATATCATGACAGATCTAGTACAGAGTGTTCAAGGCTACCAGATCTTGCAGCCACTGCCCTGTGACTTTTCAGAAAAGGCTATTTTACTTCAAGGTCTAAACATAATCATGATTACAGTCTGGAAGATAAAAGTCTTTTAAGGTCCTAGTGACACTATCATATCTGTATTATATCATATATATCAAATATCTATCACATCTTAGGGAAATTATAAGATGGTGTGAAGCTCTGGACTGCTGAAGACCACAAACTCTGTACCAGTAGACATTTCCAAACCATAACTTCAGTGGAAAGAGAACTCCATGCAGAATTGAAGTTGTTAAAGTTAGTGAAATTCTTGCTTAAACACACAGAATATTACTTTCCACTAGCCATAAAATATGGTCTTGAGGTGGGAAGATCAGAAACACGTTACACCAGAACTCATCTAGGAAGGCAGGAAATAAGCTGCTACAGAAGGGAACAAATCCTCCTCCGGGAAAGGAAGAATGTTTGATTTCAACCAGGAGTCCAGAGTCACTCACCCTGTACTGGAGACCGCAGGCTCCCGGTTGGATGAGATGAGTAACGGAGGCACACTGAGAAGGGAGAAGCAGCTCTGGGTGCTACACCAGTTAATTCATTGTTTCATCAGAGAATTAAAAGCTAATTGCAGTACATGCAATAGAAAGACAGCTGATCTTGATACAAAAGATACAACAAGTGCTTACGGACTCTGCTGACAAAGAGCAAGTGAAGATAACTCGGGAACTCTGAGCACAAAGACGCACTTGCTGCAGCTGAGATGCTATGGCCTAACCAACAGGATGTCAGACACAAAGCAAGAGCCAGGAGTTACCCCAAGAAACAAAAAATTAAGAGGGAAGAATGTTCTGTTATAATGACCCAGTCTTCAGTGTCTCTGCTTTTGGGCATTTCCTTTCTGTTTTGATCTGTCACACAGCTGTCCTCTGAAAGAACGAACAACTTCTGCACCTCTGAAATATCCGAAACAGGCATTTGCAGCTGTTACAGACAGGTGACAAGCAGAATCATTTGAGAAGTCTTGTCTGGATTAGACAGAGAAGGAATTTGCAAGACCCCTTTAAAAAGATAAGACACATGTCTGCTTTGAAAGTTATGATCCCGGCTATCATCTGGAATTAGAAGTGTGTATTTCCTTGTATTGTTGCAGTTTAGAGACAATAAAGCGTGTCTTTTCTTTGTACTCAGAGGACTTCGGTTTGTGTTAGTGACAGAAAAAGACCCCTCCTCCCCAGATCTTCCAGTGCCTCTCACCTCACTTTTGCTCAAGGACAGAACAACTCTGTGGTCTGCTGCTTCTAGGACAAGCCCACCTGCTTGAAGAGCAAAAAGTGAAAGGCTTCCACACTCTAATCAATGAACTATGTGTAGATCATACCTGAGAAAGCTTTCAGCTGTGCTGCGGGCACCTGTGGGTAAGCAGACCTGGGAACTGGGTTTCTGCAGAGACGGAAAGGACATGGGCTAGTGCTACACTGAAGCATTTAAAAACATCCAGCCCAGAGAACTGCTTTTGGCTCAGGACATGGGAAAAGCCTGGGGAAAGCAAGGTATGAACGCGTGCACCTAACGCAAATGAGAAATTGCGGTCATTTGGGTATTGAGGATGTCTTGGGATAGGGCTGGAGGCGAACCAGACTCTGCGTATATACAGAAAGAGCTCTAGAGGGCCCAGAGCTAGGAGTATCTGAACAAGCCAAGCGTTTTGGACTCTCAGCAGACCATGCAGCGTTTTCTTCACTACAGAAGAAAATTCCCTGTAGTGAAATCTCTGCAGAAGTGTACTGAATTGTACAACATCAAAAGACCTCTTCAACATTTCAGAGGTTGTCCCCTTGGCTGTGTCACTGAGAATCCCACCTCAGACCACAGTGTAGGACTTACTCATGCCCAAGTGCCAAACTTGTCCAGGATCCATGTTCCACAGGAGCTCTGCTGTGCTTAGCGAGGAGTGAGGTGGGGGGAAGGAGCTGTTCCAACTGAGCAATGCAAGGCAAGCAGCAGGCGCTGGATCTCAACAAATATGGCTTCTGGGAGCTACAATCAGTAACTCCAGCTGGGCCATTTGCTTAGGCTTCCTGCCAAAAGATTTATAAAAAGAACAGTAAAGAATGTGCAATGGCTTTAAATAAGAATTTCAAATACAGAGCAGCCAATATCCACATTTGTTGAGGCTTCCATCCCTCAGCTTTTCTCTAAGGCTCAGCAAGGAATGCAAGGAGTTTCTCCTGCTGATCTAATTTTATCCTCTCAGAGATATCCACCAGGATGAAGGAATGAATTAGAGCCAGCGCAGTTCCCTAATTACTTCCAGCTCTCAGAGAAAGACCCAAATGATACTAGGGAAGCAAGCACAACACAGCGAAGGCTGATAAACCAGCCTTTAATTTGTGTGTTGCTACACATGGAGGTGATAATTTACTAATAGGTGATGCCAGCTTTTACTCAGACTAGTGCATGTCCTAGTAACAGACTTTTCTGTGAGTTTAACTGCAGAGTATAGCGGCAAACGAGAAGGGCTGCTACATCATAGGTGAAATATGCAGGTGGTTTCCCCATCAGACACATGAATTGGTTCCTCAGATGCCAGCTATGACTATTTAGCAAGATGCCACTTTGCGTGACCTGGTAGGTTTTCCGTATTTTATACCTGAAGCATGTTAGCATGACTGGAGGTGGGTTTCTTCGAGTTCACAGGAGAGCTGGCCCTGTCTGTACCGAACCTGAGCCAGCCACAAGGAGCTCCATTACCAAGGTCCAGAAGCCTTCCAAGCACTAAAAGGAATCCAGTCACCAAAAGAGTTTTTGTCCTTGACATGACATACAGAAACTTGCACTGAATATCAAAAGTCAATTGTTCAAAAAACTAAGTTATACCACAGAGCATAAAAACTCTGCAGTGCTAGCACTGTGAACAGGTTAAGTGTGGTACCTCAATCGTTTATTTGATCCCGCAATTAGTATACGCATAAGCGACCACTGCTTCTGCAGACACCTGCATGAGAGGAGATACTGCAGCTAGAAACGAGCTGGAACAATCACAGACGTGTGATCTAATTAATACAACAGATTCTGTCTCCTCCTCCTGTCCTTACATCTGTATGAAAGATTCAGATGGAATCTGTTGGCTTTCTTTTTTCTTGGTTTGAATACCAACCTTAAATGGCAGTTTGTATCCAGGGCATACACCACCTCTAGTAACACCTCAACTGTTAGAGGAACAAAACTAAACAAAAAAACCCAACCAAAACTCCCCCCACCCCGTGGAACCCCCCTGACTACGCTGCAGCACTGAAGTGATGATATAAAAGAGGTCTGACACAAATCCATGCCATCACACCAGACAAGGCTCCTCACTTGCCTTTTAAGGACCAGGAGTCAGAGGCACCTTCAACTAACAGGATGGGCTTGTCACTGGGGTTAATCAGAGCTCCGCAGGTTCCTTCCTGCAGCAGGGCAGGTCTCCTGCACAGCATTCATCCAGAGTGCTGGTCTCTGGTCTCTGGAAGCTGGAGGCAGTCCTGCAAGACACTGAACATCTGCACACACTTATTTATGGCACAAATTCTGCTCCAATCTCAAGATATTGCTGCTTCATGGACACGCTAGAAAAGGTCAAGTTCAGAAACTAACAGTTTAATGATGAGCAGAAACAGAGGGCTTGGGAGGGCCAAAACCTTCTCCTACCAAAAGGTCAACAAGACTCAGCCCCTAGAGAAATTTAAAAGCATTCCAGTCTCTCCTGGGATATACTGACATTCTCAGCCTCCTGACAGTGCTCTTAGGAACAGTTCATGACACTGATCATACGGTGAGGCAACTAGCAAAAGAACTGCCTCAATACACAAAGAAAAAGATAAATCAAACCAACACAGCCTGAAATTTCCCTGAACTCGGTGTTTTATTGCTTCACGATAATTAGTTACACTTTGACACGATGTACTTTGGAAGAAATTGGAACCTGTTACATAATTTTAAAACTTAGTATCTTACAGTTCATGTAATTGGCACTATAGAGAAAACCCGGAGATTTGTCATTTTGACCCAAGATTAAAAGAAAGATAAAATATTTATATCCTTTATTGTTGGCAAGTGAACTTTCATTGTGGAAGGCCCTTAAAAATAGTGAACAGAAACGAACAGCCTGAATGCCCTCCAAAAAATGTATATAAAACCAGTATCAGATAAATCAATCCCTTCTTTACACCAGTCTTTTTGCTTTGGTACTTTTAGTACCCAAGTGCACAGTAACTCCCTCATCTCTTTTAAGGAAAAAAAGTAACATAACCAAGTCTATACTGACTACTTCAGGTGACAAGAGGAGAGACTCCCGCACACCATCCCCAGCGCCCATGCATACAGCATTTTCATCAAAAGTGACGTTGTCTCAGGATTTAACACATCCCAAGAAGTTTATAAATACTAAAAGGTTTGTTGTTTGGTTTTTTTAAGAGAAAAAACTATTTTTAATAAATAAATGGCAGCTGTAACAGCTGCATTTGCTTTGGTGGCCGGTAACCTATAAGCAGCATAAGTTATCTTCATAAGGCAAGTGATGAGAGAGCATCAGTGAAGTCCCTGAGGATCAGCATCTCTGTGTTCAACACGTTTGTTTCACACTGTGTGTAGACAGCCTGGAAAACAATCAGTCCCAAGGCATCTGCTTTTTAATCTCTGAGCACAGCTGCAGACCACACAATGAATTATTTCTGACCTCTTCTGCAGGCAGGAATACATAAATACAACAGAATATTTCGGTGGTGGGGAATTAGTTCTCCTAAACCTGGACTAAGTGCTCCACCTTGTGTTAGTCCTTGGCATTCAAAGCGAACCTCTCGATGCGTGCTCAATAACTGCAGGTACCGCAGAGTAACTTATGATTCCTTCTGCCTGTGAACAAGTGTCATCCATGGTGCCATATGATTGCTGGTCCTTACAGGCAAGCATCATCCTTTCTGTAGAATGAGGATGCAAAACTCGAGGAACATACATCTGAAATCACAAGTGGTAAGGATTTTACTAGTCTCTCAAAGCATAATCTTGGAATAACTCACCCAGGATAATTTTCCCCTTGCCACTCTTCTTTTCATCCATTTCTCACTCTTCACCTTAATACCTAAGGCCTTTTGCACCCTAATGGAGGCTTCCTGGTGCAACACTCACCTGCAGTTGCAGACTGTGGCACGAGGGCCTCTATTGCTACCTCGGTCCTACATCCTTTTTAGTCACATGGCAGGTAAGACCTACTACAGACTTTCAAATTCACAAAGCAGTGGCAACTGACTGCATTTGGCAGTTGTCCAGATGTGAGGATCTGTCTGGTGTAAAGCCCAGAACACAGTGTACAGAGCTGCTGGAAGTAGCGTGTCTCCTACTACTCCTAAAACATCAGTTGAAGGTACTTCTGGAACACCACCGGGGAACAGCCAAGGAGCCCAGCTGCGTAACTCTGGTCCCACATGCATATGGGAAGTCCCCACAGTCCATTCAAACTATTAGGTCCCACACAAGCTCTTTGGTTAGCAGAGTGTGAAATTAAGTTTTTCTAGGAAATGTAAGAGTATTAGTAACTCTTAACTTCTTACAGAAGATGTTGGGATGGTTGGTACATCTGTGTCGTTTCCTCTTTCACCTTGTGTGTCTTCTATCTGTAACCAGTAACAGGTGGGGAAAGGAAGAGAGACAATATCAAATTGGTAAGTCAAAACAATATAGAGATGGTAAGCGCCTGACAACCTGCATAGACAGTTCTCTGTGCAGTGCTGGTACCCTTCCCTCCAGTCCTCTTGAACACTTCTTCCATACTGCTCTTTCCTCTCAAATTCAGTTCCTGATAACACGACAGACTTTCTGCTGTGGCAAGCAGCCTACCTTTGCTCTCTGTCCTCTTTAACCTTTGTGGACAGATGTTGCTAGTGAGAAGGCACAAAGAGCTCAGTAAGAACAGCTGGTGCTACATCAAGCACATAGGAAGATGCTGAAAGGTGTTGGAGGTCCATCACTTACCTTATAATTCAGTGGGCTCAGGTACTTGAAACAGCCAAAACAAGTATAAGCCAAGCAAATAACAATAGTGATGTTGACAACTAGGAAGGTAAACATGGTGGTAGGTGCTTTAAAGCCTAGAAAAATATCCAGAGAATACAATGTTAAAAAAAACACATAGCAGAAAAACAAACAAAGAAATCTTTTCTTTAACTTCCCCATTTTCAGAAGTTTCGTAGCTTTTTTCCTTAGAGGACTAGGCACCCCATTTCCAGCCACAAACAGGAGAACCTCATTAAGCACAAAGCTCCCTGACTGGTAAAACTGCTAAACAAGCTGTTTTCCCAGTTCCTTTACAGACCGAGAAAGGTGGCTGAAATACTTGAATGATAAACAAGACTGAGAGATCCTTATCCTCTTCCCTCAGCCATCTATTCTGGACCCACTTCTAAAATACTTTCATTAATGATCTGTGAAATGTATTCGAGTCCATTTATTAAATATGATGATGGCACCAAACTGGATGGCTTGCAAGCAACCCAAAGGGAAAAAACAAAACAAAGCCACCACATATAAATAGTAAGATGAAATTGTATATAGAAAAATGTAAATAACTGCAATTTGGAAGGAAAAATGAAATGTAGATATGAGGGATAACAAGCCTGTAGCACTGCAGAATACAGCTGGTATGATGCTATCACAAAACATGGGAAGAGGGGGGGGAAAAAAAAGCAAGTCTCTGTTACCTATATAAAATAATTTGGTGCTACTTGAGCAGCCTTGTCTGTATAGGATGCCACAATAAAATATGGACAGAACTGGGAGGAATCCAAGGAAAAGGAACAAGAGAAGAAACTGAAAAAACATGAACTAAGCTAAAAGGTAAGCAGGGGAAGCAGGGAGAGAGAGAACTATAGGAAAGGATGTGGTAGCAACCTCTAGTGTGGAGAAAGTTGTAATGATTACAGTGACTTATTATTCTCCAGATCCACTGGGGAAATATTCCAAAGAAATGAATCTCATTTTGCAAAGATGACTTGAATAAGGTATTAGCGGGGAAAAAAACCCAACAACCCACAAAACGTGGCTGTTTCCAAGATTCTTTAATCAAAAGAGGCAACACCAGTATTTTTGTGGTAACCCTAGCATATGCAAAGAAGTTTCACTTTTTAGCAGGTTATATAAGCCCTGTGCAGAACAGATCTGCACAAGGGAAAAAAACCTACACACATGCAAAAAAACAAAACCAAAAAAACCACAACAATGTCACTATTCAAACCAAAAAAGGAAGTGGAAATACCTCCCTATGGGTGTTCTGGAATGTCCTTCAGAAGAGGTTTTTATAAGCGTAGGTTACATCAGTATTTACCAGCTGGTGAGGCAGCTTAGGACTACACCAAAGCCAACGTATGGTGTGAACCGTGAGGCAAACAGCAGAGATCAGGTAAAGAGAAATCTCTCCAAAGATCAGTTTTCTCTAGCCTGTGTCCTCTCAGCCCTGCCAACAGCTCTAAAGACCATGGGACTTAAGTGACTATTCCAGGAGACTGGAGTCAAACTGCAGATGGCACCATCGCCCCCTCTGTTGTGAGAGGCCCAGTGGTGCTTTAGGTGTAGGATGGATGGTTGGATGGCATGAGAGCTGAGCACGAAAACAGTGATTGAGAAGGAAACAGATGACACCAGTACAGCCTATCACCTTCTGTATGCAGTCAAGTGGTATTTAATCCTGTCTGAGAACAGGTGGAGAGGTCCTGGCAGCCTTACATTAACACAAGGAGTGAGAAAACAGAGTATTATCACTTTACTCCACAAGCAGACTGAAATATCCATACCGATCAAGCTATACAAATCAATGGTCAAGCAATCAAGCTTCATACACCAAAAACTGATTTATTTTGCACATAAGGAAGCACCTCCCTTCTTCACTTTGGCACAAGCGGCAGCAATGGGATCATTGGCAGTGAAATCAGGATCTCAGGTTCCTACCTCTCAGACTCATACCACTTGGCCACGCTGCCCCCTGCACGGACAAATCGCTGAACAACATCCTGTAAACAGGATCCTCTACACTGACCAAGCCAAACACGGTAATCTAGCCTGTACCTTCCATTACTAAGTTCCATGACAAATGATGGTTTTAACCACAGATGTGAGCCAGAAAATGTTATTATAAAGATTTAATTCTTACTACACCAGGATTTCCTTCATAACAATTAAAGAGGTGCTGCATGTTTGGAGTTGATTTCTTTTTGAAGTACGGTCTAGAAATTCAGCTATTTTAGAGGACATAGATTTGCTGGTCTTCCTGGTTGCAAAGAAAGCTTTCAAAATAAGGGAAAAAACAAGCTCTCAAACAGGAATAATGCAGGGGCATCTGCTTGATTCCAAGGACAGCCTGAAGCAATAGTTCCAAGTACCTCTTGCATCCTCAGGGAGCTATCTCTAAAGTTAGATGACAGTCTGCCAACAATATCTTTTTTACTACTGGTATGCTACAAAACCACAATGCAAGCGTGATCATCTGTCACCAGTGCTGTAAAAGCAGAGAAGAGGCCAAGACACAGTTAGATACCAAGGGCCTCCTTCCCAAGAAGGGAAGCTCAACTCCTTCTAGCATCATCGGCATCCCTATTCCATGCCAGATGCTTTCTCCTCTATCACAGATAAAAAGCCATAAGCTATCTCCTGCCTTTGCTGGTGTCAAAGCTGTTAGTACACCACTGCCAGTACTATCAATGCCAAGTATTTGCAAAATACAGAACGTGCCTGTTTTTAAAATAAACTACACAAACCATGAGTTTTTAAATGAAATTACGGGGAGGAGAGTTACCACCTTCCTGCAGTCTTTCAGGTAAAGTTTGGTGGATGATGTAGAACACAGGTATTAGCCAACATTTTAACAGCGTTTTCTAAATGACAGCTGTACAGCAGAGCTAGTAAGCAACTCACGCAGGCAAATTACACTTATGCACAGACTACACAAATGCACGTAGTGAAGCCAGACACCACCTTACTAGAAAGAGCTAATTCTGAATAGATTTTTGGTTTATTTAATGATTTTCACTGTCTGTCACTCTACGACTCAACTGGCCAATTCACACTCTACAGATTTAGGGAACACATGATCCCCTGTAAAAGGAAGAAGTCAAGATAGCAGCCATCAGAGTATCTTATGCAAACTTGTGTAAGCTGCAAAGGTTGTGTAATGCAGTGACACAGGTAACCACCATGATCTCCCCTTTACGGAAGCAAAAAAGAAAGCCCACAAAGCCTATGAAATATCACAGGTAATTTAGGTTAGCTGGCAAGATTGCTGGGAGCAGCTTTTAGGTGGGAAAAGGTAATACTTACCTAGCCGCAAAAATGAGTAAAAGTAGAGCCAGAACAGGCAGAGAATTGGAGCTGCAAGGGCCTGATTCACAGCTGCAAAGTGCATCTTCTTCTCTAGCTTGGCAGGGAGATATGCATAGTAAAGGTTGTAACGGTCAACCATGTGCTTCAGGAGTATGTATATTAAACCTGGGAGGAAAAAAGGGAGAGTCAAGAGATAAAAAGCAGCAATTCTGTGAGATCTACACTGACAAAGCGACTGGCCGATGGTGGATACAACCCAGATATGAATGGGGTACAGCTACATGACAGGAGGCTGCTCCTAAGCTTGTTGCATCCCCAGCTCAAGATCCCTGAGGTCTTCCCATCCTTCCACCCTCCACACACTTCTCTGTGGCACCACTCATGCTCTCAGAAAGAACCTGGAGCTCCTTCCTCATGCCGGCACATGAGGGCAAGCTGGTAGGAAAGATTTGGCAACTCCTTCTCCACTGTATTCGTAAGAAAAAAAGGTCTAACGGTGGCTTAACATCTCCTTCTCAGCCTGGAACAGATTCACAACTGGATTTCAAGCCAGATATCTCTTAAATCCCCAAAAACCCAGTTACGGCTCTGACAGCTATGAATTGCAACAGCTCTGGTATGCAGTGGTACATTCAGATATTTACAACTGCACACAAAACGAAACGTAAATAAATCAAGTACATTGTTACAAAAAAAGAAAAAATGGTCACATTTTCCCAATAATCACGTTGTTGATTAAAACCAGTTCTGAACAATATCTAATTTAGCTACTTATGTTGCATCTATCTCTCTAAAATTTGGGAACAGGAAAGGAAAATACCAACTACATAAAATGATTTAGTATTACTTATGCCTGATAAACAGTTTTCCGGAGTGGAAATATCTGTAGCTGCTGAAATGATTCTTTATACATAATTCTTATAACAGTCTAGAATCTCTGTGAACAAAAGATGCAATAAAATAAGGCATCGATGATGTCACAGTCACGAAAAATGGACAACTGTCCATGAGATCTAGACAGATGGCTAAGTTTCTTGCACACCCGTACAGGATTTAATGGCTGGTACAGGAAGAAGAAAGAACTCAAAGCTAGATATATAGGCAACTTAGAGCAGAAATGTTAAGTTCAATCGTGGGACGGAGATAAACCAACTGAATAAGAGAAACATCCTAGAAAAAGGAGGTCTGTGACTCAGAGATCTGGAGACTCTCTCAGGGTCCCGTAGGACAGGAGCTCCACCCAGACGCCCTGAACTCTCAGTTAAGTGATTTTCTAAGCCAGCCAATCTGTCAGAGCACACAGCATTGCCTTTTCCAGTCAAAGGGCAGCTACAGTGTTCACCAAGACCATGTCCCAGTAAGGCAGTCAGCACATTGTCAGGTCACATCCCTGGGGTCAGGACCATGGAGCATACAGCTGTCCATAGCACAGTGATGACCACAGCCCCTTTCTCATTTGGGATGTCAATTTTTGGATAAATGGTTTGCAATGCAGAAGAGCTGCAGTAGTGAAAGGACAGGTAGTTTTCCAGTCTCTTGCAACTGAATCAACACACTTATTTTTGTGCTTTGTTTTACATACATCAGTCAAGCTTTATAGCAAAGGTTATTTCAAATAGACTCAAGGATCAGAATGCCTCAAGTCAAGTTTGGCTACTAAGGTGGACCTCCTGGCTGGGTATCCTCTGCAGCTTGCTTCTTCCAGACCTCAAGAGCCCACAGATAAAACTAATCCTCAAATAAAACTAATCTTCAAATCTGCCTAAACTCCTATGCTTAACTATTAAAAAGCACCACCAGAGCCAATTCCCTCAAACTTGAGAAATGAAATAAGCATCTAAGTGATTACCATCATCTGCTCTGCTTTTCCACAGGAAGGAAATGTGGATCCAAGTCCTAAGCATTGCCCGCATTTGAACAAGAATGAAGAACTGGTCCTTTCAAACCTCCCACATGCCCCCACCTCACTCACAGTGCCCATGGCTCATTGGAAAACTTACCAAACGGGACAATGATGGGACATGTAATGCTATAGGCCATGATGACAGTGAACACACACAACATCCAGGCATACATTGCTCCAAATTCGTACTCAAATGCTTGTTGCTAGGAACAAAAACAAAACACCTAAAAGTCTTATGTCATCAATCAATGTGTCAGGAGTGGAGAATAGATTCACTAAAGCAACAATTCACCTTCTTTTATGCTCTCCCTATGAGAGATCAGTTATTTCCCTAAGAGGTATAAACGATGTAATTAGAGAGATTAAATATTATGCATTTTAAGCATCTGTACTTACAGAAAAAAATGCCACTTCTTTCATAGCAATTCCTTTAAAGTAATTCCCCAGGGAATTTGTTTTCTTCTACAAGAAGCAACTACTTGAAACCACAAGGCAGAAAATAACAGTGCCAAATTCAGAACCATAATCTCACTACAGATTCCACTGAA
>NW_010411265.1:4950-24689 GCF_000710305.1 Buceros rhinoceros silvestris | reverse complement strand
AGGGAAAGCTCAAGATATTAAAGCTTTGGTGGGGCCAACATTCCCCTTTTTCCTCTTGGGATGAGGAAATCAATATAAATTATTTCAACCAGAGCAAGGGGTAATATGCAACAGCTAATAGAAGTGAATGTTTAAAATAGAAAGGATATTTAAAAATGGAACCCACTCACCCATAAAACAAGAAGAAAAAAGAAAAAAAAAAAGAGAAAACAGGAGCAGCTATATGCAGGCTTAAGTTCCCATCGTAAACACTTGCAATTTCAAGTTGCAAGATGACATATCATCTGGAAGTGAAAATCTACCACTTAAAACAGAATACAGTACAAACAATAAGTATCTATTTTGCTAGGTGTATGTTCAGATCAAAGTTGGACATACGTGCAGGCTGACAGAAGAAACTATATACAGACAGATTGAATTTAGAAGCCTCTGAAGTTTAGACTAGAAGATAAAATCAGAATCATCCTATAAAATTCAAATCATAAAACTCTGACTTGGAGCTATGAAGAGATTAATATCTGAAGTTCAGAGCTTGGGTTTTGATTTTTGACCATCTCTAACTTAAATAAATGTGTCCCTGTTACCTGCACGGCAAATGAAGGGAATATGAACCTGTCATGGATGACTGAAACAAAGGCCAAAAAAAAAAAAAGACAGGAGACGATAGTTAATGGTATGAAGGATGGGGGTTCCCACTGTTTCTTAGGAAGGAAGGAAGGATCAGTCATTTAATTGCCTCTTTTAAGGAGGGGCTCTAATACCTGTTTAATATTTTTCCTTTCTGCTGTGGACTTGGCCATTATCATGCGTATGGTGTAAAGGATGAGGCCAGGCAGGCGCAGCAGCTCCATCCCATTGCCAATGAAAGCAGAGGCAATCACATAGTTCACAAAGAAGGCTCCCTGGTCAGGCAAAAAGACACATCTGCAAGGAGAGACATCAGACACTGACTGGAAAGCAGACAAGCAAATACACCATACATACAGTGGGTCCCTACCACCTTTGGATATCTCTTAGCCTAAGGATAAGCACTGGACAGCATAAGAAGTGGCTAGAAGACTTTTGATAATCTTGTTGGAGAGCACTACATCGCTATAAACGCACTAAGTGTAGTATGCCGTGAGAGCCCAGCTGAGCTGCAGTTTGGGCGAGTAATAAACTGTTCACAAAAAGATACAGCAGTCTGATGGGTGGCTGATAGCAGACAAGAGCATCATTTGATGTCTGCAACAGCAACCTGAGACAAGATGAGATAAGACTGCAATGGAATAATTGTCTCTCCTAGCTCAGTAACTCCTAATTGTCATCTTGTTACTGATTTTGAAACAGCACTTGGAAACCTAACCACATCCTAATAACTGCATTCTGTTCTTTCCCTCCAGCCACAGTCACAACAGCTTATATTAACCAGTATCTGCAGATTTGAAATGCTGGTGTAAAAATGTTCATGTCTCTTAAAATCAAGAGTCAATGAATTTCAGAAATAGCTGCAGCCATTTGGTCTCACCATAATCCTTGGGAAGATCCCCTGCCCGTGACATGCAACAATCTTCAGTACAGTTTCTGGTCCCCTCTCACCTGTATCACATCATCCTGTCCTTTGTCTTCTACAACATTTATAAGGTTTGGGGAAATATCTGTCTCTTTATTGAATGTTTGCATACATTAGCTAGCAGAAAAAAACATATGGATTTCTCCATAGCAAAATCACTTGCACTGTCCTCCCCTATTCAGAGGCTCAACATCATCCCACAGGGTACCCTACTCAAGCATACTTTAATAAATAGTAACCAAGGTTAGTCAACAGCAAAAAAAAGAAAAAAAAAAGCCTAAGTATTCCTTTAGTAAAGAGTTGCTAATACTTACTCCAGTCTAATACTTACTCCAGCCTAAATACAGAATCAGATGATTCTCTGTCAAACAGCCAACGGAAAAAAAAGTCAAGGCTGAAAGAAAGATGTTTAATGTCATTTAATCTCCAACAGCTTAGTACTGAGTAAATTGCACTGTCCTCCCCTATTCAGAGGCTCAACATCATCCCACAGGGTACCCTACTCAAGCATACTTTAATAAACAGTAACCAAGGTTAGTCAACAGCAAAAAAAAGAAAACAAAAGCCTAAGTATTCCTTTAGTAAAGAGTTGCTAATACTTACTCCAGTCTAATACTTACTCCAGCCTAAATACAGAATCAGATGATTCTCTGTCAAACAGCCAACGGAAAAAAAAGTCAAGGCTGAAAGAAAGATGTTTAATGTAATTTAATCTCCAACAGCTTAGTACTGAGTAAAATGGCTTCTCTTTTTACACAGGTTAGATCAGGAAAGTGGATAGAGGGGATTTAATCACAATCTGAACACTACTTTAGCTTTACCACAGTAACTGACAGTCGGAAACAGGAAAAGAGATACAGAATCAAACGAAACAGAAATGTCTACTTCATACCAAAGTTTTAATGATTGATTTTTAGCAGTTATTAAATAGATAGGACAAATACAGGTTATCCAGGGAAACAGTCAAATACTGTAAAAGTATTTGACAAGGACAACTATAACTGAAGTATAAGACCCAGTCAGGAAACTGGGTTCTCAGCTATGACGGTGAGTGCAGGCAACTTCCAATCAGTCATCGATCTTACAAGGTCTTATATTTCTTTGCTAAAGAAAAGCCAGTCTTTGGAAACTTTAAGGGCTATGAGGTGCTCAAATGAAAGATGAGCATTGAAATCCATGTGTAATGATAACATAACCAAACGCACTGAATCAACTATGCCTCAACTATCAACTAGAAAACAGAAGTAATTTGTCTCAAACGATAAAAATAAACATTACTCCATTAAACTATGATTCTTTACCTGGTCAGACCAAGTGAGGGCAGAATCAATACCATGAAGATCAAAAATATGTAGACTTTATGCATCATTATTCTGTTCTCTGCAGATCTACCAACATAAAAAGTCACAGTGAGAAATTCGTATCAAAGACTTCCACATGTAAAAGATCTTGCCTAGAGAACGTCAGCATCAGAGGATTTCCAGCTTCTCTTACCATACCACATTGCTATGAGATAGTCACAAAACAAACATCTTTTGAGATATTCACTAATTTGGACCAAGCACGGAAAAAAAAAATTCTGAACATTAATCCAGACTCTAGAGTAGCATCACTACAGGCCTGCAGCACAGGCAGGGGGATGTATGACAATCACAGCTGGTCTCTTATCCAGTGATACTCAGCTTGTAAACAAACAGCTCTTCAAGTGTTATGCCAAGAGGGATTTGTAAAAGGGCACCACTGCCAAGAAACCAAACACTCAGACAAGCTACTCAACTGTCCTTGTCAATTGTCAAGTCCTTGGAACAACATGACACCACTAACACCATACCCCTACTACAGTAGCAGGAACATCTATCTAGTGACACACTGCTGTCAGAAAAGTGCAGCGATTGCTATAAACAATTCAGACTGTTAAAGGTGGCATCTGATAGGGCATGAAAACTGTAGAGGTTTTATTATAGGATTACGTAGCCCTTAGGCACTGTGGGACGTGCCAATGTAGATATACTGAGGCATGAAATCAGATCTGTCATCACTAGTGACTTTAGGACACTACTTCAACTGATTGAGAAGGGCTTAAAGTTCCTGTGCCTAGTGCAACTACCAAAAAAAGAAAAAGAAAAAAGTACAATGAAAAGCATACAACTTTGACAGATGAACAGTAGATTCTGAACGTGATCTTACAAGGGAATGGTATAAAAAAATAGAAAGTCAAAAAATTTGACCTTAAAATATAAAACCAAACAAAAAATGGCCGCAGGCATTATGGAAAAAGATTGAGTGAAGTCGAGCAAAGCTGGGATTTGGTGTGCAGTATCATGTTTTTGTCTGACTGTAGGAAAACTGTGGGTGAAATCTGGTATGCCAAACCAAGTTGTGCTGAGTTCTCCAAGTTAGCAGCATGTCACTGTGCTTGACATGTCTGGAGGGCATCAGTCGTACCTGAAAATCTTACACCAACACAACTCCTGGGCCTCGGTCCCATAGATCTTCTCAGATCACCACTAAAAATATCCTACAGCAACCAAGTGGTGCACCAAGCTACATCCAGACCATTTTTTCATGCAAAACAGAGATGGATGCCCTTTTTATAAGTAGCATGCCACTAGCTGGAGCAGTTTGTTGAAGTGGCATTACGTGACTCTCTGATGTCCTCAGCCTGAAAGGGATCCAAACCTACAGCTCTATTTTCCCAGAGAGCAAGCTAGTTACGGACCCAGAGGCACTTCCCATGCTCCTGTTGAAGGTACACCCCCTGAGCCTGCTTATACATTTTTTTCTCATTAAATACAAACCAGGAGGGTGGGGAGGGTCGAGAAGCATAAACAAATCACATGGTCAGATTGCACTTGCTGTGTCATTTATAAATTACCTGAACTCCAAAGTGCTGGTTATAGCGCTAGAAGGAGATGAGAATATGATATTCCTTGCTACAGATTTAAGACCTCCATGAAAGATAAGCAATTCCTTCATTTATTTTAGTAATTCAGCTGAAAAGGCCAAAATAGAAAAAAATCTTGCTTACTTTGTCCAGTGAGACTCCAGTAAAGTTGAGTAATAGACAACTGTTGGCAGCAAAGCTGAGAAGGACCAGAGCAAGAGCGTTGGGAAAAACTGACTGACAATGGGATTCTAGTGGAGGAAAAAGAAGTAGGAGTAAGTATTAAAACCATTTTAATGCAGCTGTGGTAGAACAGAGGCTGCAATATTTTGCTTTTTGTAAATTAAAGCAGGTTGGACTGTAGAAATTATACTCAGATGCAGTCTTAAAATGAATGAGTGCTCAGCACCGGTGTGCAAAACCAAAAACAATAGTAGGATTGGGAATTAAATTCCATGAGAGAGAAGTCTCACTCTCATGCGGTTTTATGCAGTTTTCACTAGCTTGGTGAAGTATTTAAAATGAACACTTTGCAAAAGACTTTAGCTGCAGACAGATTAGGACCATATATATATATATATATGCCATTCTGTTTTGAATTCAATAAGCAAAATAAAACCATGGCATTTTACTTTAGAATTCAAAAACTGAATTCATCCTTCCTGTCATAAAAATCAAAATACAAGTTGGACCCAAAATTCCATTTTTGACAAAGATTTTTGATTACAAAATTTAGAATTATGTAAATTTGGAATGCAAATTTTTACTACAAACAAGTAAGACGTTTTTAGTAATATAAAGTTTCAGATTAAATTACTTCAGCCTACTATCAACGAACAAAAGAGGACTGAAGGCCTGATTCTGGACATATGCTTTTTAATCAGCAGTTACATAAAACAATCCTGAGAATTTCAACCGAATTAGGTTATAGACATTGTCTCATTGTCTTGCTACACACCTACTAGTTTATTAACACTTTGGTGCGATACACAGCTATAGCCTAACATAAGGTGATACTCACATTAAGGTAGTGAATAGGTTTAGTGACATTGAACTTGTCCATGGTGGAGATGATTATGGAAGGAGTAGTAAGAAAAAACAGCACAATAAAAAGAAGCAAATTAATGCAAGTCCATCTAAACCACCACTTCAGTCCACGCACTGAAAGATTTTTCCTGGAAAAAACAAAAGACAAAACCAAGCAGCAAGCACTTGCTGTTATAAAAATACATACTGTCTACTGAGAAACAGGTAGCACACCGCTTTTTCTAAATTCAGCTATATAATGAAGCACTACCCAAGTTCCAGTCGCTATTAGAAATCAGGAAAACCCTGCAATCTTTCTTGAACGGTAATACAAATTGCTCTTGCAGAAGAACACATTTAGTCTTTCATAACACAAACACAATGTCTAATGTAATTTAAGGTTTGGAATTAAACACTTCCACAATTTAATAATATGGAACTAAACAAATTTAGAACAATAAAAGACAGAGATAGAAGATACAGAGAGTTTCTGCAAGAAAAATAGCTATCATAGCACAGATCCACCAAGAATCTGTGATTTGGAAACAAAAATTAAGAACCCTGCATCCCTTCCTGAAATATTAAAACAGCAATCATTTGTCTTGAAAAGGTAAAGTTCTTAAATGCTATCTGAAATGGTTCCCACAAGGACTGGCATGATTTGAACCACAGCCAAAGCCAAGAATTTAGAACAGACAAAACAGGGCATACAGAGGCTCGACAACATTCCCCAGTTTTTGTTTACCTAGGAAACAGTTTTTGTTAACCTAGGTAAGTAACTTGGCAAATCCCTGTGCTTCCTCCTCTTCAAGGAGGAGGGGAGACAAGAAAAAGAACAAAAAACCCACTCAAAAAGCCACCAAAAATCAACAATGAAACCCCACCATCTTCCCCTCTCTGAGATGTTCAGAAAAGCTTTGTAACAGCTTCAAACTACTGAGTCTCAGTGATCATTTCCTGTGCCCATAAGACAGTGCCTGAAGGGAGAGGAAATGAAGCACACACACATGCAAGAACCCTTTCATGAGAAAGGTAGCTTAAACCAACCCTACTTGGAAAACAGCTTGCAAGAGATTTTTAATTCATGTCTCAAAATAACACAGCTACAAAGACACAGCTAAGAATCACGGTTATTTGCTTTGTGGTTAAAAGATTCTGTTCTTTATTCCCAACTGCAGAAAGGTAGTTCTAGAGAAAAACCTCTCAAACATTAGAACTAGATTAGAAGTAATTTTCTATTAAAATCATTAGCAAAAAAGTGTACTTTAAAAAAATGTTACATACTGGCGAAATGCAGTAACTTGTGCATGCTTGTGGCTCACTTGCAGTTTTTGTCTGGGCAATGGAAATGTCACAACAACTTTACTGTTGTAGGTACAGAGGATGGTATTGACCCAACCCTAAGTTATGTGCAAAGCAACTGGAAACAGTTTAGTTGCTTTAATCTACAAGCATGACAGAAGTAGCACAGGAACAGTTTAATTCAAAAAGCATTTTTCTATTTTCTGACGCTCTCCTATAAGCAGTGGGTAAAAGCTGGGAAATTTACTGGGTCAATAACAAGATATTAGAAGACAGACCATAGTTCACAGAGCGGATCGAGCTACACTTGCCATGTGGCTGCTCAAAACATATATACATAGTGGAGGATACTCAGTACCAACACCAAGTTACTTTCCTCAGATCTCAACAGTAGATTTGCATTAATCTCAAAAAATGGAAACACTGAGGCACCCACATTAATAAGCTGGTTTTGGTTTTTGTTTTGTTCTTTTTTTTAAGTTAACAGGAACTGCAGAACTTTGGGGTTGCAAAACTCCAGTCAGCTTCTGAGAGGCCTCTCCAAGGTCTACTTCCAGTTGCCACATGCAACCACTACCTAAAGTCTTAGTTTAGGGTTAAAGAAAAATGTACTCAGCACCCTTCTTCTGTCCCCATTCTAAACCTGTATTGTCGTAAATAAACGGATGTAAGAGAGCAATCTTACCAACAAATATTCTCAGGATAAGGAGCGTAGGTAACCTCCCAGTTTGATACACACAGCTCCTTGCTGTAGGATGATGGCTGCGGTTCTCCTTTACACTTAATACTCTGACATTTGCAGGCATTGAAGTCCTTAAGGATACTGTAAGGAAGAAAAAGAGGAGGATTTTTTCAAACTTTAACACCTGAATATGCTGCATATGTAATGAGAAAGACAGAGAATAGTGATAAAGGTGGGGTTTTTTTTGCTTTGAATAACCAGAGGTCAAGATAGTACTTAGACAAGAATGTAACATTACATTATGCATGTAATGACCATCACATAAACAGTTACTGCCACAAGTCTTTCAGATCTGAGAAAGTTAAAAACAAAGAGCAGTCTTGGTTTTAACTGTTCAGTGATTCTACCAAAATGAACAGCAGCAGTATTTAATAGAACAAACTTGTATTAAAAAATCATTTAAAAATAAACAAAGGCCTGAGAGCACTGGAAAAAATAAAGACAGCCAGTTCCCCAAACTCCTCTTTATGTAATTACAGCTGTTTGCAAATCAAAGCAGACTAAAGGATTAGTCTGCACTCTCATTTCATTGCACTAGCATCAAAACTAGCCAATTTTCAGGAAATTTTTTATCATGCCGGTATTCTGACATTTCAAAATATTACCCTCTTTTACATACTCCTTAATTAATACTTAGTTTTATTTTCTTGTATTATGAGTTGATTGAAAATTAATGTATTTAAGAAAAATTTAAACATACCCAGAAAAAACGTTTTGAAGATTTCTCAAACCACAGCAAGAGAAGTGCTAGGCATATATTCAGAGACAGCACAACTGCGCGTGCGTTCCTTGTAAAAGAAGTTCCAATTCAGACAAACTCTATTACACTATCATGGGAACAGTATATACTATATTTGAACGGGTAGACTCTCAAATTCCTGAACATGCTTGTTTCTCAGTTGTGCTCTTAACATAGAGAATGGAGAACCACACACATAAAAACACCAAACAAACAAAAACCACCCCCAAAATGCAGATCTTTGCCTTACCAGAATTCAAGTAGTGAAGTCGAATTGCCAGCATCTTGCAGCAGCAAGTATTTAAGAAAGTTAATTATACTTTGACAGTTATTTTTAAAAACACATACAGAGCAAGCATTAGCACTACTAGCCGTACTACTGAGCGCCATCATTAACCAAGCTTCTACAACCGCCTGACTCCATGTACCTCTGTCCTGGCTTACTGTTCCTCCCATCCTATTTCAGGGCTAAGTGGAGCAGAGCCTATTAAGGGTACAAAATAACTTCCTAATTTGATGGTAGCCTCAGCTTTACATGCAAACTAAACTAATTTTCCAGAGAACGGAGTCCACCACATCAATTCCAAGCTAAACACACTAAAATCTTTACAGTTCTTCACAATTCAGCTCAGAGATACCTGCAGTGCAACTCAGAATACATGCCCAAGGAGAGACTATCCCATCAAAACTGTTTACAACAAACCAGCTGCTAGAGAAGGAGTTTCAGTGTTATTTCTTCTTCCAGTTTCACATCTTCAAAAGTTATTTCATGCTCTAGATTCTCTAAATACGGTGAGTGACATTACAAAATTAGAAGGGGGGCAGATTTCACCACACAATCACTACTCAGTTAAAGAGCAGCAAGCAAAATTTTCTCAGCATCTCAGTTTCTTGCAAGTAATTCTATACCGTGGACTCCCTTGGAAAAAGGCCTGAAAGACGAGCTTTCTAACCTAATGCAGACAATTTATACCAGAGAGGCTATGAAGAACAAAAAAACCATGACGTATTATTTGTGTAATACAAATATTATTCTGCGTCCCTTTACCCACTTAGTATTAGTAAAAGGTGCTTACCAAGTGCCAACAGAAAACAAGAGGCTCTACAAATGACTGAGTAAAAAGCACTTGAAAAACCGATATTAGGTAAGAAAGATACGTAATGTGTACATTGAAGCGGGTCCAGAGGAGGGCCACAAAGATGGTCAGAGGGCTGGAGCTATGAACACAAGCTAAAGGAGGTGGGGTTGTTCAGCCTGAAGAAGAGAAGGCTCCAGGAAGACCTGGCAGCCTGCCAGTACCTAAAAAGGGCCTACAAGAAAACTGGAGAGGGACTTTTTACAAGGTCATGTAGTGACAGAAAAAGGGGTAACGGCTTTAAACTGAAAGAGGGCAGCTTTAGATTCACTGTGAGGGTGGTGAGGCGCTGGACCAGGGTGCCCAGAGAGTCTGAGGATGTCCCAAACCTAGAAGTGTTCATGGTCAGGTTGTATGGAGCTTTGAGCAACCTGGTCTAGTGGAAAGCGTCCCTGCCCATGGCAGGGGGTTGGAACTAGATGATCTTTAAGGTCCCTTCCAACCCAAACCATTCCGTGACCTATATCACCTATGGCCAGGTAAGTCACTGACTCTACTTTGTTCAGATAACTAACTAGCAGTGTGATTTGCACCCGCTCTAATAGTTTGGTAATTGGACCATCTGCACAGTGGAAAACGGAGAAATCAGTAACTCTTATTCAAAAGCCAATTAGTCTGCCCTACTATTAACCTACATTGATGGACTGGATCCCACACAGAAGAGAAAGGATCCTTATCCCAATAAACATTCAGAGCCATTTAGTCCCTTCACACAAAGCATAGCAGCTGGATGCACACTTACAGGAAAACTTACCAGAAAGCAAAGCAGATGAAATCCATAGAATGGTGAAGAAGAAGAAAGAAGAACCAACATAAGCAAACAAGCAACATGAACAGGAGAGCAGTTTTACTACTACAGTTAGAAGAGAACAAACAGGACCGCAGATAAAACTTACTAGGTTGCCATGGATTTCTCTTGAAATGTTACAAAAGCCATTCCCAGTGGGTTATTATGAACAGCTTGTTCCTCTTTTGAATATTCTTCCACCAGTTCATTTCTAACTTTGGTATAATAATCTACAGCATCCTCCTGTTGGGAAATTGATGATCGTTACATCCAAGTACCCGATAGCTAATAAATTAACCCGATTCGCTTAAATACAGCTTACACAAACCATAGTCTCTCCTCCTTACGCTACTTCCACAAACTACAAAAACCACATCACAACGAGAAGACAAACAAACAGGAAGTTTTTCTTGTACTTTGATTTTTGCACTAGGATTACATTTCAAAAGTTTTGGGGAATTCATTTGCTTTAGAGTGCAAGAACATGAAAAGAGCTATCTGCATAAAATGAATAAAGTATTTTCCGAAGCTCAGCAAGACATCACACAACATCTATTCTGTACTCTTCTAACAATCTACCTAGTCATAATTAAAAATGAACACAATCTCTTACCCTTTCACATCCTCTCATTTCACAACAGCAGAACTGACCACATGGCTTAGGGTTGATTTGGACCCGCTTGCCATACTTCTGATGCAGATGTTCATAGTAAGTCAGGCTTTTTTCTGCCTGTTTTCTGCACAGAAAAATACATCCATAACATTTTGCAAGAAAATAGTATCAACATCAAGCTTAAGAAGAATGCAATCCCCGAGAGAAGAATTTATGTCAAGGATTGATAACAAATTCATCAGTCACCAAGGATATTAATACACCTTATTTTGGCTACTTATTTTATTTTCTAGTCTATAAAAGCATTATACAGCCTACACTTGTAGTGAGGTTCCAGTAAAAACCCAAAGTATAGCCCAGAAGATAACGATTTTTTCTACTGTGACCAGCACCTCCAGCCAAAGAAGCAGGGTCCCAGCTGGGTTTTCCGCTTTGCCCTCCCTGACAATAAATAAATAATCGGTAAGTCAAAGCTTACCTTATGCAACACACAAGATATCACACCTACAAGAAATGGGCTGAACCCCACAACTCACCTTAAAACACAGACAAATCTAACTGGTGTCCAGACCAAAACTTTAAGAGCACAATTAATTTCTACTGTGTGCAAGCTTAGTATTGCTAGTTTATGTCGATAAGGACTGGCAAAGCAGTCATAAAATTATGCTAAACCTACATAGATTACAAAAACAAGTACCTTTTTTTGAAGAGCTGAATAAGCCTGGCTACGTCGTAACATAGCTGGACCTCCAGCACTGTGCAGGTTGGGTAGGCGGCACTGAAAAGGAAGCCGTACATGCAAACAGTAAGAACCTAAAGTACAACAAAGAAACTGTTTCAAAGAGCATTGCTGACATCTCATCACTCATTTCATTTCTGAATGAGGTATCAGAGTGGAGACTTCCAGAGAGACAGTTGCCGGAAGTTACTATGAGATGTGCAGCATTATTCCCAAGTAAAGGCCTTGTGAGCATGAATGGAAAGTGAATACACAGCCACTTCCTCAGATTCTGATGTCAAGATCAGCTAACTAACTTTATTGAAATGGCCTTTTCTGGATTCTGCCCAAAGAATAAGGTATGCCTTTAGAAGATGTATCCTATAACAGCAATTTTAAACAGAGCAGAAGTCAAAAAATATTTCTGCTTGGGCAGGTAAAACTACAAGGACCATTTTAAATCTTCTGTTCTTAATGACTCAAGCACAGAACTTACGTGAAATGCTCTTGTATTGTATCTTCTTTCGCATTTTTTGGAAGACCAGTTATAAACAATGTGCACTTAACCTGCAAGAGAAAATGCAGCTCCAATTTTGAGAAACCACACCACGAAAGACAAAACAACAATATTAGAAAGGCAGTGACACAGCACAAGTAGCTGTGTTGTAGAGGGGAAAGAAGGCAGGAAATTTTGATTTTGATGGGAGCTGCATCTACTCAAACACCACCATGTCATCTGCTACACTGTTAACAGGTGACACCAAAATTTCACAAATCCTTCCCTAACCCCCTTCACTCCACCCATTTGCACTATTCACTCAATGGAGCTTTGTTTTTAGTGAATTTCTTCACATGTCACATTTCTTTCTTCACTTAATTAGCAATTGGATTTTTTAGCATTATCCCCTCTCAAACATGCTGTATGGGGTTTTTTTTACCCTAATATAGGAACTTACTATGTTTTCTTCTTTATATGTGACGTACTTCACGTGATGTCTCATGAAGACAACAGTCAGAATCAGGTAAACAACAGCAAAAACCGTGTGCAGCCAGAGAAGATTATTACTGTCAGACAAAACGTTATGAATATGAGAAACAGGAAGAACTAATTGTCCAACTGATACAAGAAGCCATCAAAATGGTAAGCAGATCAGAACCTCTCACTGAACACAAAACGAGCACAAAAAGGTAGTTACTGGTAGACACTCATGCCTATCGAGATGCCTTGGACAGCCATTAGGGTTACCCGCTTATCATAAAATTCTATGGGTGAGAGACCTACAAAAAACCCAGATACTCCATGACATGGACATTTTAAGGAAGCATTTGGCTTGTGCCTTTCTCACTCAGATGACCAGCAGCACAATCCATGCTAATTGCCAAAATGATTTTTTTTTCTTACTAGTTACTGTGCTGGGTGCATAACTGAACTTTCCCTGAGCACACTCCTTATTCAAACTGAAAACAGTCTAATACAAGGAGTAAATTCTACTTCTCTGATAGTTCCTTCCTCCAAACTTACAGAAGTTGTGTTCTGTGAACAGTTCTTCAGTTTTGCAAAGAGCATTAATAATTACATCTAACCTACAATACAGGAACCTGTTTTACAGATAAAAAAACCCAAACAAATGAAAAATCCCCACTAGTTACTAGGATTCATAACATCGTTAAAAAAAATTAAGTGCATTGGCAGAAACTCTATTGGACATAGCAGCATGGACATATGTGGATTAAACAAATAATACAAAACTGTATGGGTTTTCTATCTCAACTATTTTACAGACTGTTTTTAAAACACATAAAAGTAATCTTAATCATGATCTTGCATGGGAGAGATACACACACACATAAATCTGATGTAAGAGAATTTAAATCGTTCAAGTTACACATTCTAGTAATGCTGTCAGCTTTATTTTCCTTCTGAAGTATAGTTTCTTTTACTGTGGAGAGTTCTGAAAAATGGTATTGCTAGATGTGCAGTCATTAGCCAAAAGAAACATGTGGTGTAAAAAGAGCTGGGAGAGTAGAAGCCAAGACTCCAGATTTCTTATCAGTGCTGTAACTTCATAGCCTGAAGCAGAACGTATTCCGGTTTCTGTTGATGAGCGTGAATAAGTAATTTCTACCCCATGAGCCACGCTGCAAGTATCAATTCATGTGTTTAGACACTATGGCAGGAAATAGACACAAGCGTAAAAGTACTCTGCAAGATTTACTTACCCAGTTTGTAAGTTTACTATAGTTGTTCTTCCAAAACTATAGGGATCCTTATCTAAGAACAAAAACAAGTAGCATAATGAACTGGTGCAACACTCACAAGCAAACTATCAGAAAGTCAGCTTCTTTTTTTTAAAAAAAAATGTTGATATACTACTTCTTAATGCTGAACCTGTTTATTGTTACCAAGATTTAGAATCATAATCAATGCTGGTTTACACTGTATTGCATTTTAAAGTAGGGGGGAAAAAAAAACAGGATTACACCACATTCAAGCAATAAGAGAAATAATACAAAATCTGAATACTAGATCTTTGCAGCAGTTCCCTTTCTTGCTCCAATCTCCTTTACATCCATTAACAACATCAATTAGGGATTTGAATGTATTCCCTTCACATTTTTATTCCATTTTCACAGATTTCTTATCTCAGTTTTTTAAACCGCCTTAATTCAGTCTTGACAAAATAGTACTGATAACCTTACTAAGGTCAAAAATGAGAAGGTATATATGACATTGTTTCTCTAGACTGTCAAGTATTCTAAAAATTATAATGCAAGTAAGTGAAAATTGAGTGCATGTTCACAAAGGAAAGAGAGCCTTGTATATCTGGAAAGCTAAACCGTCTTCTAGCATAGACTGTTAAACTACTTTGCAAGTGAAGTCATCACAACAGAAAGAACTGCAAATGCACAAAACCAACATATGGTGGAGGGGAGTAAGAAGGGGAGAGACACTAAAACTTCATATTTGTTCTTCAGCTGTATTTCCTAGCATCAAAAAATTAGTGCAGGAAAGCATAAGCTGTATTCTCCTGCTTTAGAAGGCCAGCCATACTCTGGCATTTGAATTCACAGAGAGCATCTACCAGCATCCAAGATACGACTTTTATCAAACTGTAGTTAGAGGACAGTGCACACAAATCGACACATAAACCAAAATCTATTTTGAAGGTAATTATGTTCTGTAAGTTCTTTGAAGGCACCAGCATCTCTGTCTACTTTATGAAGGAGATGAAGGCAGCAGCTGGGTCAGCAGTTGTGTTGTGTTTGATTCTGTAAACCTATGAATGCTGAGAACAGACATGGAAAGCAAGGAAGGAGAAGTGACTGTGAAGTGATGACAGGTCCTTTGAAAGAACAAAAACCCAGAAAATAAATGCAAAGAAGAAAAAAAGAACGGCAACAGTCTTTAAGAAATCAGACGTAAATATAAACAGAGAATTGCTAAGAGCAAGCTCATAAAAGGGAAGTCAGAAATGGCAGTTCCACAAAGAAAAAATACTGAAGGCACAGGTACAATGTATCCCTTTACAGACAAGCACTAAGTCACTGTCTTTAAAACACAGGTAGCAGTAAACTGAAAACAAAAACTAGGCTATATTATTCAGGACAATAGAAGAGAAAAAATTTTAGGGACAAAGATCAGCAAGGACAGTACAAAAGAGATGCAGTTGTTGTATAAAAACAAACAAAACACAAGCAAGCACTCTGCTTGACAGCTCCTGGGAAAACCAAATGAATTATTGTTTGGTTTTTTGTTGGGTTTTGGTTTTTTTTTTTTTTGCATCACTATTCAACAAGATGATCAACAGCTAAACACTCTGTAAGCATGATCTGGACAAGACTGATACAAAGCCGGATACAAAATGGGCTTGTAACGGCTCACTCTCAAAACCAGAAGAACATCTATACAGGATTTAACAAAGTTCTGTCCACCAACATTCTCATTAGCAACCTGAATGGCAGACTAGAGGACACACTTATTGTATTTGTTGTGTGAGTTAATAATGGAAAGGTGTAGGTGTCACATTAGCATAATCAGGACCAGACTGCAAGAAACAGCACTGACAAAATCAGCAAGGATATTTGTCCAGTTTTGAGCCACAAACCAATACAGAAGGGAACAATGGGAGACAGTCCAGCTAGATTTAAAAAAAGTTCAGGGGATGGCTGATGAGCCAGTGATCAGCCAAACGGAAAACATTTCTCATTAATGACCAAATTAACTTGACTGGTTTATCAAAGAGGAAAAAGCACAGATGAATTGATAATCCTCAAGCAGCTGAAAGGATACTGCGAAGAGGAAAAGAATAATCTATTCTCCCCAGCAAAAGAGACTCAGACGGGACACTAGAAAAAGATTTCCCAGCTGTGAAGGCAGTTTTCATTGGCAATCACCACCAATATAAATCATAAAGCATGCCTAGATAAACACGAGTTTAGAGGGCACAGGTCAAGTTAATCCTGCCTTGAACCTTCTAGGTCTAGCCATCTCTGTCTGCATGTTTCTCACTTGTCTGTCATCTTGTTTCTCACATCAGTTTTTGTCAGATGTTTAAAGAATCCTCTATTCTCATACAATTTCCACACAAAATGACACACACACACATCAGACAGAGGAAAAACCAAACCAAAAACCCAAACCTTACAAAGTTTACCAAATTAAAATAAATGCTAAAAGCTTTTGCAATGATATAAACCACAAAATTCTTCTCAGAATAAAAAAAAAAAAAATTCTTACCAAGTAGATCACCCGATAGGTTGACAGGCAATATGACACACACAGACAAAATGCTGACAGCAATCAACAAACAGATGATGTGACGCTGGAATGCCAGGTAATGTATGGCATCTTCACCGCATCTCTCATGAATCTCATCGTCACTGCATCACAGACAGAAAGGCACGTGGTCAGTCTACTTCGTATCTTTGGGGTTTGGGGGTGTGCGTTTTGAACATACACTAGTTTCTCGGTCTACCCAGTGACATCTCCATCAATCCCTATTGGCTTTCAACATGGTTGTGCTTTTTCATGCATAAATTCAAGTTCCAAAAGTGTCCTTTTCTTGTGCAGTATCACCATATAAAAATTAACATGGGGGAGTTTAAGATGGCACTAAGTAATCGGAAAAGCAAATATGAATCCAAGTTCTTTTTTATCAGCTTAAAAGAGGACAAAGGCATTTGCTGTGCCTCCTACTTTCTGACAGTCATGAGGTGTAAAGATCACACTGTGGCAGTGTCCACTCATCTCCATAAAGGCTTCCCACGAGGAAAATTACAACAGAAACACCTTACCCTTACGACACCCAATTAACAGAAGATATTAATGGGCTTTGGAATGAACTCTAATCATCTATCCATTGTCCACTGGACAGATCATTAAAATAGGAGATTTTGGATAAGGAAGGAACTAAACTGGCAAAACCAGAGGAAGCCAGGCTCAATCCCTACTGCTTTTTTGGTTCCATGTACCCAAACCAGAAACTGATTTTTAAAACATCATGATTTACTAAGTCCCAAGAGATGTAAAGAACCAGCATCACATGTCTAACGCTCAGTTACTGGGAAACAGTGGGATGGGTTTTTCCTAGTTAGCCAATTCCAGCCTCACTAAACCACCAGTTCTCCACAGAAATCCTTACAGGAAACCCCCATTTCCTGCCCAGGGCCCTACTGGCTTCAAACAGGAGAACACCTACACAGTCGTCTTTGAAGGGTAAAAGCCTAGAGCCTCGTTATTAGCTCAGAATCCATAAAAATGACATAGATTCACACACTGTCCCAAGGTCAGGAAGTCCCTGGGCTGCCAGCAGAAGGACAACTATATCCTGAAGAAGTATTCCCATAAGCTGACCTTGTTTTCATATTCTTTTTCCAGCCCACCAGAAGCATCTGTACCACTGTTTGCATTAAATTCTATCTATTCAAGGGGGAAAAAAAATTAATGCAAACCCCCTTTTTGAATTAAAAAAAAAAAGCAAAGCAAACCACAGCTCATTGTTTCTGCTTCATATACTTACTGCATCCGAAAAGCAGCTGTCATCCAAGAACAAAACCCCTATAAATAAAAAAGAAGCTTTTTAGGAGCTAGCATACAAAAGATACAGTTTCTATTCTCCACAATTAAGAGGAGCGTTTCTATTAAGCCAAACTTTTAGCTAAAAAGCTGGCACTCAGTTGCTCTGAAATCATGATCTAGAAACATATGGAAAAATAACTAATACTCCACATACTTTTCACAAGGTCTATCTTCAAACAGTATTTAAGGTTTTTGTTTGATTTTTTTTTATTACTTGCACATTTGTATAAATTTAAGAAGCCCAAGTGATAAGTTTGCCCAAATTCCAATGAACAGAAGTCAAGATTGCAGCTTCTAATGGAATTTTTTTAATGGATTGTTTTAGAGCAGAAAAGGCGATTATTTTTTTCCAGAACCATTTTCAGCGACCCTCCAGCGACTCTTTCAAGGATAATCTCCACGAGAGCCTAATACAAGTTAATCAGTTAAACGGTAGTTAGAAACAACACTGTGATTACATTAGCAGAAAGACTTCTTATGTAGGTTTATAAATCCTATGAAACTGTACAGCAGAGATCACATCTCACTGAATGTTCAAAAAAAAAGTCTGGTTCAAAAAAAAACCCCTCCTCTTTCAAAAGGTCTCTTCTTTCAAGTGAATCATCTCCAGCTGAAGACAACATTTTTATTCAACAGCTTCAACGATAAAGTTGCTTTAGGGTTTTAAGAAAGATGAAGAAAACTGCACAAACAACAGAGCAATCCTGGTCAAACACAACAGTATTCTTTTGTGTCTCACACAATTATTCAGTTGCAAGGCTAGATATTAAGTTGATGCATATATAAAATGTTAAAACATAGGCTCCCACCATTGGACAAGTCTTGCATGGTTCATTTTGAAGCTGCAACACAAAATGATAGAGCTGTATGATCTCAGAGACTCCAAGAGACCATGGAGGCAACCAATTAAAAGTCTGGTCAAAAAATTATCTTCCATTCCAAACTGGTTTTAATATTAAGAGTACATGGCACTACTATTAGCCTTACACTTGCATCCAGTTTTCTCAATTTTGTGAGGAAAACAACGTATTATAAAGATCAACGAGGTATTTGCAATGCCAACCTAATGTAACTTCTTGAATTGTTATTTAAGTACAAATCATTTACTTGTTCTTTTTGATTCCCCCGTTCAAAACTCTTAACATATAGGACCTCTCCTAATTAAGAAAAAAAAAAAGTTACTTAAAAACAGCAACACAAGATACTGCTTAATGAAATGGCAATAGTTTGTCAGCAAACGAAGAGAGATTACATATGGTTCCAGAAAAAACACAGTCAACAATGCATTACTAATTTTTGCATATAGATGTGCTTCCAGTTTAATAACTGCAATGGGCTAGGTGGAATAGCAAACCACAACAGATTCCGTTAAATAGTTTACTTTAAAAAGAAAAATATATCAAAACTCTAGAATCCTTACCTTATCATATTCAGGATCTTCAGGTACTGATGAAGATGTTGACAACCGGTTGTATCTTGATTCACTAAAATACATTAAATAACACTTTTAAGTATCTTTAATAACAGATTATGGAATTCCACAGAATTATTTCAACTTTAACAATTCTGAAGTAACTAAGGGAAGTAGTACAAAACCATTTATTCACTTCTTTATTCACTGTGTTTTTCATAACTGTAGCATATGTTTAATGATGGAAACTTGTGCTATGTCTCGTGTTGAAAGGGAAGGACACGTAAGCTCCTGACACGAGAGCGCATAAGTGAATTAGAAAGAAACCAGTAATTTATCGGGATATTAAAACCGCAGTAACACAAGAGAATGCCACACAGGTTTGGAAGTCTACCGAGGCTGAGATCCGCAAGCTAGCTTCCTGTTCAGATATTCCTCAATATAGGACATTACCTCTTTTCCCTCTACCTTTCTTCCTTCACCTTACAGCCACTACTCAGAGCTTCTCTGCACAATTAAATCCCTCCCTGCAGGGCCACCTCCTCACACAAGCCGAGTCCTGTAGCAAAGCCAGAAATATTTAGAGACTCTGTAGCCCTCAAAAATCGCAGAGTACCTGTTTTCAGTCTGCTGCTAGAAAGAAATGTTGCAATGGGGATGTGTCATAATTACAGGACAATACATGTTAAAACGGAGTGTATTCATACATGTATCCATGATAATTTTGACCTGGCTCAGGTCACCGTTCAG
>NW_010411265.1:0-4900 GCF_000710305.1 Buceros rhinoceros silvestris | reverse complement strand
ATTTTGACCTGGCTCAGGTCACCGATCAGCAGGGACAATAACATAGGCGCTTAGGTGTCCGACTGCTCGAGGACCTGTTTGACCTGCAAAGGTCTCTACAGCCCCCATGGAAGCCTACACCAGCGCATCTTCGGTGTTCCTGCCAGAGCTAGCTGAATTTGATCAGTCTCAGTTATCGACCATCTTTGACCATCTGCTTTTCAGACTGTACCTGTATCACATTTAAACCCACATTTTGAGTCCTTTCCTGTTGCTTAGTTGTAAATTTACCACAACTTAGTCACACCTCTAACACCAGGAAGAGGCTCACTGTTGAAGTTTACCCACTTCATGGACAGCTAGCTTTTAAATATCCCAAGACATCTTCCTGCAGAAATAATATTTTTTAAAATAACAATCAAAAGCTTACTTGCAGTACTATTAAATATCAGTGAAGACTTTCAGAAACCTGCAGTGATATATTTCTTCTTTATTTTTATGCCCTTTAGAAAAACGGCACAGGCTGCCTAAGTAGCTCTGGGAAGATACTGGGCTTGAGCCAAGATAAACAAAATAGTTAATATCCTTCTAGCACAGAAACCCACTGCAAACATCAACGTGTAGGCATGTGACCTGTTAGCAGACAAGCATTTTCTTACCTCCACTTCCTTAACCCACAATAGCAGAATGAAATTCATGACAATGGCAAACACACTTTATTACTGACACTGCAGAGAGGATCTCTGTGAGTGGGACCTATTTCGCACACAGCTGCACGAGGGCATTTTCAATAAATAAGTACATGTGCTTACAAACACATCTAACCAATAGAAATGCACTTAATGTAAACCATATTTACTGTATTTACTTCCACATTCCCCAAATGGTTTAAACAAACCAGTCTGATCGCATATTATTTTTACCTTTCAACTTCTGACACCAGAGCAACACGACCGTAGTCCCAGAATCTCTTTCTTATAATGGAAAACAGTAATATTAAAATCTAGAAAATAAAAATAAAGATCTTTGAATATTTATTTTTCCACGTCATAATAATTATTTTTAGGTGTGGAGGAACTGTCAAAAAATGCCGTCCTAGCTCCTAAACCATCTGCCTTATGTTAACCAACCCAGTGGTGGTCATGCTACAAACTAAGCCATCTGGGATCCAAGGACCAGAACACCCGCCTTCCTGTCCCAGTTTATAAAATGCTCCTGAACTGCAAGTGTATGAAGGTTTGTGACAGGAAGGAAGTTGTAACTTTCATGAATACACCTTTACTATTATTCATTCAGAACTATGATGGAAGACTTCCAGTAGGGGACTCCACTATTATCTCAAGTATGAGAATTATTTTTATCCTCAGTAAAAGTAATGTTATTATAACTCATCTTGTACTTTAACTTTTTAAAAGACGCTAAGAAAACAAGACAAAGAAGAAATCCTCGACTCTGTTTCATAGATGCTTTTTTGATTGTTTTTAAAAAAAACAAGTTGCTCTGTACAAAGCAATGAAGCAGAAGTAACAAGGCCTGTTTCCTATGCATATGTAGCATGCGCGCTCACCAACTCGATCCTCCTACATTCCATACCGGTTTGGCTAGAAAGTGGTGCTAGTGATGTAACTTACTTGGATCCATGCAAATACCATCTGGCCAGACAGGATACACATCAGGATTATCTATGTGTCAAGATTACACAGCTAACTTCCACATTTCACAGTTAATATCACCTTCTTATAAGAGCCTTCCTCCCAACAGAGAATATTAATTAAGATCTTCCTCCATCATCTGGCCATTCAACTTCATGAAAGCAGGAAAGTTCTCTAGACTCCCCGACAACTTCAGTTGAAATTGGCTAATGTGTTCTGCGGTTAATAGGAGGAACTGCCAGACAAAAATGGGAAGACAATGCAATACATAAACCTCACTTCCTTAGGAAACCAGCCTAGAAACAACATTCAGAAAACCATCAACTGGCAGTTACTAAAGGGATCTACAGTAAATGTGTCAGGAAAATAAGAATATAGGAGTTGCTAAATAAATTGCAATACTCAGTACTTGAAGAAGAAAGGACCTTCCTACACCGTATCTAACTCTCAGTGCTATTTGAGAGGAGAGTTCAGCAAGGAACGTAAAAGCAGAGACTCAGTATCTTAACCACAGCTTTAAAAAAAAAAAAAAAAGAAAGAATTCCCCCTAAACACTCCAACAAAATCTTATTAAATACCATGCCATCAGTTGCACAGAGCAGTAAATACCGCACATCCTCAGAAAATGGATTTATAGTAGCACACTACATACACTAAATCAACAGCAAAGAATGTGACTATATAACTTTCAGGAACATTCTCTGTATTCCTACAGAACTACCAGCTCACACCTTACACAGGCAGTTTTAGGTTTCTCCACAGTAGCTTTCTAGAACTCAGGAATTACGCCATCCCTTTAGTCTCATTTTACCACCACAAACCTCACTTATCAGGCCAATCTGCAGGTCTACAGCGCTTTTTGTGGTGGTTTAAGACCACATAGACCAAACTTAGAGAAATAACCATAACTTTATTGGAGTCTCAGGCCTGCCCTGGAGCCTCCAGACCAGGAACCAATCCTAGTCCTCCTTTTGTCAGGACTGACCATAATTTCCTTGACAGCTTCATGAAATCTAGTTTTTAAAAAGTTTGTGAAATGACAGATTTTCCATATTGCCTTTCTTTTTAATCAAACTAGTAATGGTGTCCCCTACCTGAAAAGGCACCCACTACTTACACTCAGAGTATGGAAAAAGTGTTCTTGCAGTTAAGACAAAACGCAGAAATTTGAGCTACCACTACAAAGCTCACCATGTCCCCACATACAGTCCCTATGATACTGCACCCTCTCTACATCTACACATCCAACATACAGTAATACTGTCATGCCACGTGTATGTGAACCTTTATCAACACTTGAAATGTACTTTTACGTTCCCAGGATGGTCTTAGCACATTTCTTATTCTGAAGATTCTCAGAAAAAAATCCCTACCTGATAAATAAGAGAATTCTGAACAATCTAACTTTAGAGAAGGCCAAAAGTATTTTCAATACAAGAAACAGAAACTGGGCTTACAAAAAAGAAGGTTACATCAAGCAGCAGGACAGTTGGGATTCCACCGAAAGTTACTCCCTGGAGAACTGTGCTGCCCCGGGCAGTGCTGTAGCAGTACGTCTCATTCGTTGCATTGAAAGGTCCACTTCCATTCCGGAAGTAGCCTAGATGAGAGTGTCCAAAACCCAGAAAAAAGAAAGGGTTCATTTTTTCTTGCCCTTAAAAAAAAAAAAAAGAAAAGAAAAAGTGAAATAACCATTTGAATGCACATGTCTGGTATTTGTGAGATGTACTATTAATAAAAGTCTAAAAAGTGCAGGAAGATTCAACCAGTTGACAATCTTCCCCCTTCAGCTGTAAAACATTTCACAATAACCGATAGGTTCAGTTACTAGCAGTGCCCAAGCAAGAATTCCAGACATCTAACCATCCATGTCTTCTACAGACATCCAAGACAGACATACATCTCTGTCTTCTAACCTGTAACATCAAACCACTTAATCCAGGCTGGATTCCTATTCTAGGAGTAACACGGGGCATTAGATACTCCAACAACAGCCATTTGAAGATTTTGCTCCTAGTTGATGGGAATGTGTGAGTGTACTGGCTTGTGAACTTTGAATTCAAACATCAAAACATTGAGAATATTAACAAATTTGCCATTAATTCCACAGAAAAGAACTGCTACACAAACACAAATGCTCCTCTCCATCCTTGGGATACTGTGTGATTTTCCTTTTTTAAGAAGAGAATTCAACTGAAAGAATAGCACAGTAATTACAGAATATCACAAACAAGAAAGAACAAAGAGTATTTATCAGAGAACAGCCATCTACCTCATTTTAGTTGATTGACCTGCTTAGGTAATGCTGTTACATACAAGACTGCACAAGATTTGACTGTTGACACAAAGGTCTTTTTATCAGTGCACGCACTTGCTCACTTATTTGGGGGTTTTCCACTTCAAATGTGTCTTTTCTTGGATCTTATTAACTTGATGGTCCCCATGTAGTATTTGGGACAAAGGCATGCTTCATGCAGAGCACACTTCTGATTGATAAACTCACAAAGAAAGCATACCCCCAAATCTCTATCCCTTGAAGGCAACTATCACAGGTCCTCAGACACTGTGCCTCTGTAAGAGGAATGCACATGTCTCTGATGACGGCATTATTCTGGACATTGAAAACAAGAATAAGTTCTCCCTTTAAACAGCAGAATAACAGCGTAACAGAATAACTCCTCCTGAAACAGCATTTAGTAAATATTAAACTATGTGACACGGTGGGGAAAAAGTTTTGTCCCAGCTGATGTGTTTCATTACAGGGAAAGAAAAAAAACAAACAGCAACAACAACAAAAAACCCACCCACGCAAAATTTGTGCCATGAATCTTGCCTTGCTTTCTAAGGATTAGTGCTGACAGAAGAGAGTAATTTTGAATATACTTTGGAAACCTTCATTACACTGCAGAGACCATATGCTAAATTTTAACTAGCACACTGGACCTTATCACACAGTTTCCAATTCTCGAAAGCTATAATTTCAAGCCAGCCAGCTGTCAGGAAGATAGCAAGGCAACACCTCCCCGACGGGTGGAGCTGCGCTGCAGCCGCCGAACAAGCACGCAACGAGCGGCACTTCGCGCCCTCTCCAGCGAACGCGAGCACCGGGACGGGCTCTAGAACCGATAAACCACCTCCCCGGTTTGGGCTGGGACCCCGACTGCGCCCTCGGTCCGGGGAGGAGCGTGAAATCGGGGGTGACAGGGCCAATCTCCCCAGGCGGCACACCGAAAGACCCCAAGGGTCGTATCTCGCGCAGGGAACCAGCC
>NW_010411264.1:64581-101130 GCF_000710305.1 Buceros rhinoceros silvestris | reverse complement strand
CGTGAGGCTGAGCAGCGCGGGCAGGCAGAGGTCACGCTAAGCCTCACTCGTTTCACTCTCACTAACGTTTCTCCAAAATGTGTGTAGCGAGCCCCGGGGCTGGTAGCTGCACAGGCTCCCTGGGCAGGCTGTTCCAAGTTACGTGTGATAGTTCTATTTTGGAGGGATTTTTAGGCCTTGCCAGTTCTGAAACAAACCTGGCTGACCCACTGCTGAGCAGAAGATAATACTGATGACCCAGAGCAGGTTTGCTTTCCCAGATAGTGTTTATTTTAAATGCTTTGTTATTACCATGAAAAAATGAGAAAACGTACAAAAGTCAACCACCTGAAATTAAAGGTCATGAATTTGATTAAAAATACAGGCGGGAGTGAACTTAACGTGCTTGTGCGGAAGAGGTAGTGTACAAAAGAGCAGTGGGAGGCTTAATCTCATAAAAGCTCCCATCCAGCTCTAGCCAAGCACTTGAAACACTTCCAGAAGCTGCCTGAGTGGGTGCTGTGGGTGTTTTCCATTGTTAGTGATGGATAAACCAGCGGGACAGCAATATGAAGTGGATTACTACTGTAATTATGGCCAGTGCACTATTCATTTTAATTTTCCTTTAAAATCAAGACAAAAAAGCAGATGTAAAAATGGAAAAAACCCCAACAACAACAAACAAAACAAAGCTAGAACCACCAGCCTCTCAGGGTTTTGAATCCTTGTGACAAGTCTCCTGATCGTAGTTTGCAAGACAGAAAGTATCAAAAGGGTTTGACAGCTGATTTAACTGACTTGTGTCTTCTGTGGTGGTGCAAGCTGAAGACCCTAGGGGAAAGTCCTGTCAGTTTCTTGTTTCTGGCTGGTCTGTGTGCGTCCTGAGAAAATATAACAATTTCTATGTAAAAATGTGCTGAATAAATTTACTGGAGTTAGGTTCTCCAGTGAGCATCTGAATTTACTAGTGTAGAGATATGGTAGTAGCAAACCAAAGGGGATGACGTGTAAATGATATCAAAACAGATTCTGAAGTATCTTCAGTGTGTCATCCTAAACATGGCACATGAGGAGACAGAGTAGAGAAAAACTGAACATCTCATTAAATTCTGGCCTGGAAATGGACTCTTTTCAAAGCCGTTTATGAACCTACTCTCTATAAATGATAAATTTCAGCAATTAAAGTTATGAAGGCTCATCTGTGATTTTTGTTTATCCTCAAATGCAAGAACTCCCCTTTCATACAGATTCATTTTGCAATGTAATTTTGCTCAGGAGGGAGATGACATACTAAAATTCTACCCAGTAAGTGCACCATTTGATTGCCAGTGTTTTAGCCCTAGTTGAGCAGGCTTTGTCTAATTGCATAATTGGATTATTTACATAAAGTATTGAACTCTACACGGTGTTCTTCATCATGTAATCATTTTGTACAGATGTCAGAGCACTGGTATGCTTTGTTCTTGAGAAAATAAAAACTTTTTAGTATCAGCAGCAAAAATAGGATGTATTCGAAATGTATAAAAAGATGCATGTCAGCTGTAATTGATCAGAATATTGAGAATAATATGCAATATTAATTCAGCTGTTTTCCACTTTAGCTGAATAGTTCTTCATGAAACAAGCAGGACTATTCAAGGGATAAAATTCTATGCAGGACTTCTGAGATTTGCTTACTGTAATCCTAAGTGAAGCTGGGAAACTGTATGAAAGGTGAATGGGATAAAATCAGTCTACATAAGCACAATCTATATAAGAAAGTAGTGAAAAAGGAGTTCATAGTTAGCCCCTTTCTACAAAGCCAGTGACGGCAGTTGTGTGTTATTTGAAAAGCATAATGACATGGCAGGCAAAGATCTAACAGAAATAAGGACAGTAAAAGAAGTGCTGCTTCAGTTGTCACTAGAACTCAGCAGTCCTGTTTTACCCAGGGGATATCACCCAGTTCCAGCACCTGACTTTATTTCTGTTGAAATTGAAAGCAAAGCTGCCATTAATATTGATAATGTGGGGCAGCAGGCTGGAGAGCACAAATGCCAGTGCTCTGCACATGTGGTTGAAAGGAGTGGGTTCAAACTGCAACTCTTTCTTCATATTCCTCCTTGCTTTTGTGAGAACCCAGTGCAAACTACTCTGAATTCTGTGAGTGCGAGATACAGAAATGGAATTACTTGGCCACGGAAAATACAGAAAAAACCGGATGTTTCAGCCCCACAAACTGCTGTTGTGATTTGACTGAAACAGATACCAGAGCTGAGCTGGGTCCACTTAAAACTGCGCTTTGCAAAATCTAACTCTCAACCAATAGCTTGCTAGAGAAAACAAAGTTTGTTTATGCAGTTCGCTTTGCATAGCACTGCAGGAAAAACCCTTGCACTTTTCCTGTATTATATATTGTGTGTTACGCTGGTTCTTACAGTATGAAACCACATAGGATGGTCAGGAGAAAATACAAAGAAGGGCAACAAAATGGTGCACAGATAAGAAAATGAGATACATGAAATAACACACAGGGAGCTAAACTAACATAGGACTGGGAGAAGAGTAGGCTCAGGGGGGACATAAGCAAAGTCCATAAATACCTTCTACAGTCTATAAACACCCTCAAGGTAACCATAAAAATAAAGGATAGAATTCTAAAGCCTTAAAAGATGGCAAGACCAGGATCAATGAGGTAAAGCTAGAAATGGAAGAGATTTAAGGTAAAATGAACCCCAGATAGGCCTGGTAATTAGAAGCTGTCCATACTGATATTCCAAAGCAGGGTCGAAGTCATTGCCATTAATATTTTATGATAAATGCACCTCTGAATTTTGGGATGACTGAAAATAGAATGGGCTATTTTGAACCACTGTCTAGACAAAGAAATAAAACCATGGGTTTATTTTTAAATACAAGGCGAATATGTTGCTTTTAGACACATAAATCCGTTATAGAGTGCATGAAGTAACGTAACAGGAACAGGTGCACACCTCAAAGTTATTTCTAAGAGCCTTTCAGAGAGGGGCATCACAGTACTTGCCTTCCTGCCCAAAGCTATCTGAGGGGCAGTATCATACTGATTCCCACCTCATCTTGTTTGTACTTTTGGGTTCTGGTGGACAGGCTGAATCCCTAAACAGTAAAGAACAAGGTTATGAAGAACCTGAGAGAAGCTCTGATTCTATTAAAATCAGTAGTAAAACTTGGGTTAGAGGAGATCCTACTGTTTTTATTTCTCTGAAGGTGATAATTAATTTCACTATAAAATTTGCCTTTCTAGGACATGAAGTGGTAGAGACCTGTGGGAGAGCTTCTTCACTGCCGTACCAAGATCACAGACAACAAACAAGTCCAGTCTTAAATAGAAGTGGCAAAAGATGAGGCGTACAGCTCTATCCTAAGCAAGAGTAAGTGAAATACAGACAAGAAACTTCTTTTCTTCCCCTATCTTTCCACAAGACACAGACACATGAACCAAGTCTGCTGTAATAATATATATATATATTATCAAGGTCCTTCCACTTTCTTTTCTATATGCTGAGGTAATTTACAGGTATCCTTCAGAAGATGGCAGTTGTCTGTATTTCCTTCAGGGGCTGAGGCTCCTGGAGAATATGTAAAAGCCGCCTTTGCAATCCAGGTGGTACTGGATTGCATAGAATAGTTTGACAGTGATATATGTTGGTTTCTGACTTGTTCATAGAGACTGTATTGATTCACAGGCAGCAACTGCTCATTATCTCAACAAGAAACAAACAATAGAGATGTATTATAATAATAACTGATGGAGTTACTGAACACATGCGTTCCCCACTGAGTGCAGCTGGAGGTATTGGTGCACTTACACTGTTAAAATCTCAAAATTAAATGTGACGTGTCTCAAATTAGTGAGCTAAATTAATGGACTATTTTCGGTGACTTGATCTTCTTCTGCTTCCCAAGTTCACTCAACCAGTGATGCAAACAGAGATACAAACTCTGGAACTCCCAAGCACTAGAATGTAGGTGAACTTCAGGTTCACCTGCTTTCTCCTGATGAACCAAATGACAGCTGCAAAACTGATAGCAGCTGAGAAGGGGGTTTAAAAAAAAAAAAAAAAAAAGAGAAATAGCAATCTCCAGTGCTGAAAACTAAGTTTGTGAATAGTTGAAATGAGAGTAAGATCAAAGTTGAAAGAAAAATAGGGAAGGAAGAAACATAGTCAGAGATGAGAGCTGGTAAAATATATCCCTCATTGAGCAACAGAGATTAAGCTATTTTAAATTCTGCTGTGTGATAAAAAGGATTCTGTTTGGACTAAACCTTTTTGGTCTTGTCTCAAATTACAGCAGGATGCAAGTATTTATGCATGCATCAGTCTTACAATCTTCAATATTATTTTCAGAATAAACATTCCCTTCTGAAAATGAAGGTTAATAATAATACTTTGTGATTCTGACTGAAAAAGTTTGTCTTAGACAGTCTGGGAACATCAGAAAGTTCTTGGTAACTGCAGCTTCTTCCCAGCCAAAAGTAAAGAAGTGCTGTATTGGTCATGACTGATCAAGGCCAGTGGTTGCCTACTCTCAGAGTTTGCTTCACGTAACCATCAGTTGCAAAGGACTCCAGCAGAGAACAGATTGTCAGAATGCTGGGATTTGATTCTTCTCAGTGAAATAACAATTCTTTAATTTCTGTTTTGCTGCTAAAGCACTAACATACAGTAAATTATGACAGCATTTAGCAGTGAATTAGGGAAAAACTGTCTTTTCTGAGAGGGTTCAGCCTGTGCTGCAGACTAGGGATGTGTGGAAGTTGCTTTTTAGGCTTCTTCCCATTCAGACAAAAAGAATGTAATTCCGAAGTGAAAGACCACCGTAGTGAGAGGAGAACTGCTTAACCCAGCTGAAACGATGCTTTAAATTCTGCCTTTGAATGTGTTCTTAGCTGTAGCCAACTCTGAAATTGTCAGGAAAGAATCCTAAAAGTGAATTTTTAAGTCATTCCGTTCTTAAAAGCACAATGAAAAGGAAAGGTGATACTGGTGCAGGTAACAGCTTGATGTTTAGTGCACTTCCCCAGCATGTGGTACTACAGGCATTTCATGAAGACTTAGCAACAAGTAAAATAGATCCGTGCTAAAGAATGGCAGGAACTTCAGAATTTTCCACTTCCAAGTGCTGATGACTTAGAGTAAGTCAGAAATGCATGTTAAAACCTTGGAATTAACAAAGTGTGTCTCCTCAGAGCAATATGTTGATGTGACAAACTTGGCCTGTGTTTAGATATTGGTGTGTATTAAGGCCAGAAATCTGCACAATTGATTTCTTGAGGGTATTTTGTATCTGGAGATTTACCTGCTTGGCTTTCTGTCAAAAATTAGGGGGACAATTGGGCAACAATTAAAAAAAGCAGAGCAGTATGACTCAAGTAATAATGTAATGGTGACTTCTTTAACATGAGTGATCAAACGATGCAGTATTGTTCTATCAAGCCACATATTTTTTAAAGATTTAGTTGTGAAATTATTGATTAACTCTGTCTTGTATGGAAGGTTCACGTTCCTAGGTGAGGTATAACCATGTAATGAAATCAGAAAACAGAATCAGTTGTCATGGTTTCCAGTGTTATAGCAACACTTCTGTAGAGCTGCAGAAATAAAACAATTGAATATAGAAATTTAAATTACTTTCTTAAACCATGACACTTGTAAAAAGGATGCAGTGGGTGTAGGAATAAGGAAATAGTCTCCTGCTAAAATTTGTTTCTGTCGTAGGATTCAATGATTCATGTTGTAATGTGAATGTTTCTCTATTGTTTACATCAGTAAAAATCAACTATCAATATTATATGTCAAAAAAGTTTTTGGTCTTGGTGAACATGACCATGTATCAATCTTCTCAGATACAACTCATGAAATTATTTCATGTACCTATTTGAACAATGTAATCTTTTTATTGAAAAGCTTCCCTGATTTCCTAAAAAAACAGTAAAATGTGTTTTATATCAGTCAGTCATTTCTTACAAAGGATCCATTCTTGGTCAGATCACATATGATTTTTAGAGCCACTACTCCTAGCCATGTGGAAAATAGAACCTGTTTATGTTTGTAAGCCAGAATCCAATTTCAGAATGTTTCAAAAATGGAGAGTTGTTCTTTTTTTGAGGGGTTTTTGGGGGTTTTTTTTTTTTGTTTGTTTGTTTGCTTTTTTGTTTTTTTTTTTTTTTTTTTTTTTCAATTTCATTGGCTCTTTTCAGGCTTCTTTCTTAAAGGGTTGAACATAAGCAAATTGCTGGTGACATCAGCTTTGATGAGCCAGGCTCTCTGCTTGATCTGGGATTATTATCTCAGGGAAATTTATTGCTTTTACTAGTTTTGGTGTATCCCACTTCTGTCTAATCTAGCTAATATCATGCTAATTAACCAATATCACCTCGAGACTTTATGAAGCAGTCTATCGGAGAGACATGTAAAACTCAGATCTTCAGAAGTATATTGTAAGCTCATCTGTCCAAGTCCACAGGTCCTAGGGAAGTAAATATTTATGACAATCAGACGTAAACAGCTGTTGTGCAATAGCAGCAAATAAAGCAGAATCATTGTTGTGCAATCTTTTGAAGCATTTCAATAACCTTGTCTCTCAAGGTTGTTTGATCATTTCAGAAATGCTCTGTAAGTCCTCTCCATTCCACCTCCCTCTGTTTTGTAGCTAAGATTAGAACATTTTTAGAAGTTTTGATGATGGATCCAAAGTTTCCTTATCAAGTAAGTAGAAACTTGCAGTAAGTAGATACTGCAGAAAGATGCAGAATTACTGCAAGGTACAATCCCAATTACATACCAGTACTTCTAATAAAAATGAGCACATTTACATACTTTGTATTCCTTTATGAAGCTGATAAATTAAAATATGCTGAAAGCCACCCAAGGGTTTTATACTTAGGAAAGAATGTGGCCTGACTGGTAATTGTTCTTTACACTTCTGTAATCAGTACTGAGAGAAAAACATAGTGCTGAGAGAGAAACGCAATTGTCTTGAACATGTTATGGCTCTTTTGCTGTCAGTGTAGGGAAGCATGAGTCCAGAAGAAAAGCACTGATCTATTATCTCTGATTCATCCCAGGAGGATACTTTGGCTCAAAATAAGTCTGAGCTGGTGACATGAAACAAGGAGAAAGTTGTGCAGAAAATTAAGGAGAAAGAAGAGGGATTATACAGGCTCTTTTAAAATTAAAATGCCAAACTGTTGAAAAAACAAACCACAAAATTCCCAAGCCAAAAAGGTACCTTTGTCAGGGACAAAGTACAAATTTGCAAACTGCGATGAACAGGAACAAAATGATTTAAAAATCAGTCTGAGAGATTATTCCCTGTCCTGCCTAGACCCGTAACTTTGCAGCAGGCTCAGTCAGTAATCTGGGAAGCGTGGCAGCCCAGGTGGTGTGGAGAGGTATCTGTCTGCAGGGCTATTCAGCTGATATAGTCAGTCTGGGTTTCCAAAGAGTCAAAGAAGCCTTATACATCTCAAGCCCGCAATTGAGATACCAAGAAACGTTCAGGAATAAACAGTGGCTAAAGCCACCTACAGGTCACTGGGATTTAAAAGTACAGGGAGCCTCACAACTGCAGGAAAAAGGGCAGCCTGGAGACATGGGGTTGTGGGCAAGCATTTCCAAGACCCCATGAGATAAATGGACATCTTACTTTTTGACTCTGTCAGATCTGTTTTTTTCCAACCCAATATTCTGTCAGCCAGCTCCTGAGGTACGCTTGTGTGATGCAAAGCATAGCAGCAAAGTCTATCAGAGATCCCCGAGGTAGCTCCAAATAAGCTGATATATCTTGGATGATGCAACATCATGCAGAGATATTAATTTGGGTTCCTGAAACAGTAGAGACATATCAGTGTGGCACTGCACGTAGGCTAAATAAGTCTGTCTCTGAACAGCTTAATCTTAGCCTCTAGTGAGTAATTATTTTCTTTCACCTTTTCAAGCCTGGGTTATCTCAAAGCTGGGCTCCCTCTTTACACTGAGGGTGAATATTTTAGGAATTTTTTCTTTGGCCTGTTTGATTTCATATGTGGAGCTAAATTTATGTTTGAATTAAGCTACTGTAGTGTTTCTCATGGTTTGGTAGCTGGCATCCTACAAGTCACTCAAGACCCACTCAGTTTCCAGAAAAGCTGAAATTGTGAAGTCTAGATTTTCTTAGCTCTTTGAATGTGACTTTGTTTTATTGTCAAACTTTTATGACCCCTGCAGTATTATTTGTGAACTGAGATAGCTGGGGTATTTCACTTTACTGTGAAAGCACAGAGCCTTTTCACTCATATTGTTGTAACCCTGGCTTGATGCTAAATGTGTTTGCTTCTAATAAAGGAAGGTGGGAGAAGAGAGGAAAGAGAAAATAGCAGTTTTCATTTTCGGATATTTTCTGCTCCCTCTGATATTATGCTTATTTCTCAAATACAGAAAACTAGAGGTGCTACCTTAAGAAGCAGCTTCATTTATGAAGTGATTGAGGTATTGAGTATTGCTCTTTAAGACTGAAGTTTTACAAACCTTGACCTCTGGCTGGAACAGATCATTAAAGCGAAAATGAAAAGTACAACGTAAAATATGCAGTGAGTCTGTGGGTTGATAGCCTTATGAAGGGTTTGTTCAGAATTGTCAGGCCTACAGATATCAGGAAATCTCAGATGACTATGTGAAGTTCTCGCATTTTGCCTAAGCAAACTAAACTGTTCATGTAGACAACAAAGATTATTTGAGAGGAGCTGATTCTGAAAAATCACAAGACCTGTTCTCTTCGTGAATTTGGTAGTCTAGTGGGAAATGCATTCGTGGCTTTTAATACTTATTTGGTTTGGCAACCCCTTCTCTCAGGAAAAGACCAAACAAAAATGCTCCTAAACGTGAAACTGAAACACGGTGTCAGCATCTGTATATGACTTTGCTGAGTTCCTTCAGAGGAGTCTGGTTCTGTTCACATTCTGCCGTTTCTCAAGTGTGTATCATCTCAGCAAGACTGCACTCTGTGTATGTTTTGCACTAAGTTAGTACTTTCACGAAGATTTGTACTAGGGCTACTGTGTTGGGTAAATTGTCCTTTCGGTTCTTGCCTTTGTTGGATTGGTTTGCCAGATGCAAGGTATAGCTGGTGAGGTTTTCAGTTAAATAGTTTACTCACCAAAATACGTGTTGGTGTCACCGGACTGAATAGTGATTTTCAAATGCAGTAGGTAGGGTCATCTGAAAAACAGTCTTTTTATTTCTGAAACATGTAGAACTTTTCTATTTCAAAATATCTGGAAAGTTTCAATTTATAAAACATTAAATTGAACTAAAACAGTGACTTCTAAATTTTCCTGCAAATGATTATTTTTAAAATAAAAAAAATAGAATGTTATTAAAATTTTATTTTGTGTCAGAAAGTCACTTGACCTTCTCGGAAAAGTCATTATTTTTGGCAGAAAAATGTTTTCCTTTTTCTTCATCTTGGCTCAGCCTAAGAATTTTTCTTTTAGTATTCCAAGCTTCCCAGAACTGGCACTAATTTAGCCACCATTAGGCTGCCTTTAGTCCTCATTTACCACTTGTAGTGATGAGACTGTTTTGAGAATCTGTCTCCAGGTTAATTGTGGCACCCATACTGCTAAATGAATTTGGTTTTTATTTGCTTTACCCTCTACACTAATTAGACTAGGAGATATCCAAGTGTAAAATTGGACCTTTAAAGTTTTGCCTGCACTGACTGGGAGTATAAAATTGATATAAATTGATAAAAAAGTGATATAAATTGATAAAAAATTGATATAAATTAGAATAATTCCAGAACTAAAAGTGCAATCATGATTAACATGTTTGGCAGAATTTAGTATAGTTTACATATGTATTTCATAAACATACATTTTATCTGATGTCAGCAGCTCTGAAAGTGGAGGCTCCATTTCATGGTAGCGAAACATGACTGACCTAGCAAGGAGGAGTATGTTAGTACATGTTTGTAGCTCTGAGTTGCTTCTATAATTGCTACTGTGAATTTTTCACATTCAGATGATTTCTTGAACTTTTCATAATTAGATTGGTAGGAGGAGAAAGGATCCTTACTGTGATGCACTTGTTATTACCAGCATTGCAATTAATGAGAGAGACTTTCTGCCTTTTAAGTTTCCTTATTAGTTGTTGTGGGGGTGGGGGAGCATAGTACAAGTCCTTCTTCTCCCATTTCTGGCCATAAAGCCTGGAGTTCTTTCAATTCGTGGTTTGTTGTCAAACAAGCACATGCGTCTCCTCCCAAGATGATATATACTGTCATCATTCCTTCCACGAGGGGAGCACACGCAGTGTAAGTTAATGGAATGGCATCCATATAGAAACAGTGCAGTAAGATTTAATGGAATCGCATTACAGCTAACCATACACTTATCATCCTAACCAGTTTTGTTTCTCTAAAACCTTTTTGTACACCAATGGTAATAGAAATTTTATACAACAACGAGCCTTAGATTTAACTATTAGGGTCCACCTGCTAAGATTTGAGAAGGTACCAAGGCTCTAGCAAAATTATCTCTTGCAAACAGAAGTCATTAATGTCTTGGTAAAAAGATTTTCTCCGTCTGTGTGCGCATGCATGTGTATTTATGGATATACGTTTACTATGAATAAAAGATAAAGTGAAACCCCAACTGTAAAATACTAATTGCATCATTTAGAATATTGAAGGACTAAAGAAGAAAAACTCACAAACACACCAACAGTGTTTTAGGCATCGTTTCAGCTGCAGCTTATAAATAACAAGAATGACTAAAATTCAGCAAAATGCCAGCTGGTTATTTACACTAAATAGAATGTAGAAATGTAGGCATTTAACTCCTCCCCTGAAAATACCCTTTTCAGCCCATCAGCCCATGTAGGAGCTTTTATTGGGTAGTCATACATAATCTTAATAATATTTCACCTTTCCTTTCTTCTCTGCTCAGTCCCATCTCATTACTTTCTCATTATGTGCTACTGAACATTTGTTTATAAGGTCATTGTAAGGAGGTGCCATGTATCTTCTGCCTATTTTGGGAGGTACATTATTAGACATTGAAAATAGTAAAAGCTATTAGCTGTTAGCTATGGCAATTTTCCTAAATGCCCCTTAGAGGAGTTGCAATGTCTGAATTCTTCAAGCTGAAATAAAGTTACTTGAAACAGTGGAAAGGCAAGGAGGTTCAGATTTACAACATTTTAAAGACAAGATGAATCTTTAAGATCTACTCCTTCATCTCTTCACTCATAACATTCCTGTGGGCTTGTGTATTTATCTGAGAATGAGCTAAATGTGTGGAGTGCAAGAGTTTCACTCGATGGTGCACTTTCCATCAACTTCACTGGTATAGGGACGGAAACAATAGAAAGGTTAAAATATAGAGCAGGATTAAATGATTCACTGGGGCAGTGAGATAATTCCTAAGTTTAGAGAGAGTTTCTGGCTGAATAGCTCCTTTTTGGCCTGAAAAATCTGTTGTGAAAAAAACATTTAGTCAAGCTTCTAATCCCATAAAGTTGGTCCTTTTCCTACACAAAGATTCGACCAGCTGACTTGGAGTCTGGAAGACTAGCTGAAAACTAAGTTTCCCTTGTTTGTTAATCTCACGACTGAATGGTGTGTAAATGTGGAATTACAGAAACGCAGGCCTGGAGACACCTTGAGTGACCATCTGTCTGTGCTCCTGCACTTAGGCGGGAGCAAGCACTTCTACCATTGGAGACAAATGGAAGAAAACAGACTTTTCTTAGGCATCCTGGTACAATACTTTATTGACTTTTTTTCCCCCCTTAGTAGTGGATAAAAATCCTCATGACTGAAAATTTCAGTTGATCACTTTATGGATTCCCCAATGTTCAGAACCAATTGATTGCCATTGTAACAGCTTCACATATACTGAAACACTTTTGAACATGTTTCTTCTTCTTCTTAGATTAGGCAAACTCACTTTCAGTTAACCTTAATAGTACATATTTTTTTGACCCCTTGCAATCTGTCTGCACCTTTCTTTAACTGTAATTCCATACTGAGGCCTAACCACTTAATAGCTCAGTTTGAAACCTGCCTTTTTCTCATCCCTGCCTTCTACCCAGCCTGGGGGTAGGAAGTGGCAAGTGAGTGGCTGCATGGTGCTTAGTTGCCAGCTGGCTTCAAACCATGGCATAGGTAAACGAAAAGGCACACACACAAGCAAAGCAAAACAAGGAATTCACCACTTCTCATCAGCAGGCAGGAGTTCAGCCATCTCCAGGAAAGCCACGCTCCCATCACGTGTAATGGTTACTTGGGAAGACAAATGGCATCAGTGAACATCCTCCCCTTCCTCCTTCTTCCCCCAGATTTATGAGCTGAGCATGACATCTTATGGTATGGAATGTCCTTTTGGTCAGTTGGGGTCAGCTGTCCCAGCCGTGTCCTCTCCCAATTTTTGGTGTACCCCCAGCCTACTCACTGGTGGGGTGCTGTGAGGAGCAGAAAAAGCCTTTACTCTGTGTAACCATTGCTCCGCAGTGTGTTATCAACACTGTTTCCACCGTAAATCCAAAACATAGCTCCATGGTAGCTAATATGAAGAAAATTAACTTTATTCCAGCCAAAACCAGCACACTATGCAGCATCATGAACTGGCACATCAAGATGAATTAATAAAGAATACATGAATTTTCCCTCTTTTGGGGAAAATCTTCAGTGTTAGGTATGTCATCTTTGTAATTTTCTGTGCTGATTTTTGTGAACAGTCCTTGAATAAGGTGCTCCAGGATGCTCTGTTGCTGATAGTAAGTTGATAGTTCTCTCAAATGCATTTCACCATGTATTCGTGCATAGGACAGGATGTTTTATTTTGTTCTGTTACTGTACTTTGGAAAACCAGATGGAAAATCAACACAGGAGGAAGACAAATTCTCTTTATGCATAATGAATTTATGGCAGATACAGCTACATCTGTCCTCTGATCTGTGTGCAAGTTAAGCATTAGAAATTACCTTATTCAAGTTATGGAAATGAATTCTTTAATAGTGGTGATGAGCCTCACTGCAGAACTCAAAAATGTGCATGAGCAGTTTTCCAGCCTTCTTGTTGAGAGTTAGGGTAAGGAGAAAATAAAATCAGATGGGATCTCAGATTGTGTAGTCATGTAACCATGAATCTTGAGCTGTTTCTGTCTGGGTATCCACAGAACTTTGTGTCCTGAATAATCACATTGTGATTTATAGTGATCTTGCCAGTATTTCATTCTCAGAAGCTTTCAAAGCAGAATGAGCTTAAACAAAATTCACACCACTTGATATATGCTTTTCCTTCATTAGTTCTAGCAGCTCTTTCCAAAATTGAGAAGTTGGTCCATTTTATAATGACATAATTCAATAATTTTACAGAAATCCAAGTGTCTCCATTCACTTCAAAAGGAATTTTAGATCCAGTGCTAAAGAGATCTGTCAGTAGGTATCAATACCTGTGCCTGTTTGTAAAATTCATCTTCCTTGCTCAGCGCACCAAAGAAATCAGCCTTTTAGCACTTGGTCTTGTTTCAGTTACAATGGCCTATAAAGACTCAATTTCTTCCTCCTTAAAAGAACAAGACAGCAGTGTCTTCAGTGGCAGAGGGTCAAAAAGTTAACAGCAGGAGTGATTTGTAACAGTACAACTAAGACTTAAATGACACGGAGATCATTTCCAATCCTATCAGTTTGCATGATATTATATAAAAACAAATAATTTACCTTGAGGAATCCTTACTCAGTGTGGGCATGTTCTCTGCAAGCTAAACTGAAGAGGGAACCTTTGATCTTGGAATTAAAAGTAGTCGTGGATTATATCTCCAGACGAAGCTATAGAATACAGGTAGAACATAAAAGCAGAACTGCTGCTCCTTCGCTCACTATGACTCCTCTCCACGATTTCACACCAAATTTGGGTTGTGTTCAGAGATAACACACTGGGGGGAATCTGAGCCCTCTAATTCCTTACAGAGCTTTCACTTTTGTCTTTCCTGTTTTGCTCTTGTCAATATTCTTGTACCTTTGAAAGCTAATGGAGAGACTTTCAGACTTGAAAGGGTTTTGGATGAGAAATTTTGGAGACAGAGAATGTGTACTATTGTAGAGAGGACGCTGGCCGAGCGCCCACAGGCAGTTAGAGCTTGGGAAAACAGATGTGGTGGTGGGCTGTTTTCAGTTTATATTTATTGTGTTCAAGGGTATTTTACTGCCTTCATCTAGAGCAATTCCTTCTATCCAAGTGACTCTTTAAAGCTTTCAAAAGAGGACTGTTTTCTTCTTTCAATGTGAATAAGAGATTATTCTACTTCAGAGGAAATGTCTCTGTGCACAGGAAAATTCTGCTGCATTTTTCCATGAACTGGTTATAAAACTGACTCCTTAATTAGGTCTGCATTGCCTTATTGCAGTAATTTGCTGAGGTTTTGCATAACTAACAATTTTTACTAACAGAATAGGAATATCTTAGTCATACTGATCATTATTTTCTGGCAACATTTTTTTCCTCTCTTTGTTCCATTTCCTTGGCCAGATAAGCAATGTTCAGATTGCTTTTGAGTCATTTCTGTCACAGAGAGAAATAAAGGACTGGGCCAATCACAGTCTTTAGCACAGTTCAAAGAAAAAGATACCTGAATTCCTCTTTCCCCAATACAGCAAAAATGCAAGTGAGGGAAAATACTTGCATGTTTTCAGGAATCCATCTGAACCAAGGCTCAGCATGTGCACAAGGCCACCCTGCTATTCCTGTATGTTCTGCTAACACGGTGAGCATATCTCAGATCGTCTGGACACAAAGCCTGTTCTCAAACCACACACGCAGCATGTACAAAGAATGACAGATACTGCTGCTTGCTGCAAACCACATGCGGGTAGGTGCCTATCTGGGGAATTCAGGACAGAAAGGTAGCGCTCTCCTAGGCAATGGGGACTCTCTGACAGGATGGCGGAGAAATTTTGAAACAATCCCTGAGAGAACAGAGAGGTCAGCAATACAGCAGAATAATATTACACTTCAAAACTGTTCAGCACCTCTGGGCAAGTGAGCTGTGTGAGCTGTTCAGTGTTACGTTCAGTGAAGATAGAGAAGACTTATGTTTCGTGACATATTAAGAACTCAGAAAAAAGATCAATCATGTCTATTCATGACTAGTATTCTCCCAGCCATGCACTTTTACTTCTGTTTCATAATGAGGCAAAGAAGTCCTTGAAGGTTTTCGGTGTTAATGACAGTCTAAATCAACTGTATCTTGTGCCATATCTGTCTAGAACCTGTACAAGTCCGCAAAGGATTATAAAATGTTCTGGAAAATGAGAGGCACATGACTGATTGGCTAGTGACTATTTTGACAGTTCCTATTAGACTATATAAACACAGATCATGATTTTCCCTGTCAGGTTGGTACTGCCCTGTGGAAAAGGAAAGTGAATGATCAAGAAAACACTAGCATTGACTTTGAAAAAAATCTGAATATTAGGTGCCCTTCAGGGAACTGTAGCAAGACTGTAATAGCTTAAAACACCCTCTTAGGAATTTTCACTCACTTACAGAGAGCTTGGCCTTTTCACACAGGCAGATGATCTTTCTCCCTCTGATCTGTTTTCCCCTCCTGATCTGAGAAGACCTGAAAATGAAAACTCCAGTGAAATGAGAATGCTGCAGGTGTAGATGAATCTTTAAAACCTTTATCAACAGCACTTGAAACAAAGTTTACGATAGAGGGGAAACAGCTGGGGATGGCAACGGCTGTAAGTAAACAACTGAGATGGGACGGATGATTTGTGTTGCATCCATTGTCTTTGATGAGTGTCATCAGATAAATGAAGTGTTGGCATAATTAAGCAATCCAGACTTTCAGTTTTGCAAGAAGAGATTCTGTTACAGGAAGAACTTATTTCTTTCACAAGAGAGTCATTATCAGAAAAAACATTAAGGTTTCCTTCCTAGGTCTGCCCTTTCTTCAAGCAGTGCAATGGTTTGGTGTTACAGGAAGGGCAGAACTGCAGCAAAGATGTGCTGGGCGGGTGCTTCACCCCAGCATACAATGTGCAATTCCTCTCTGAACATGTTTCACCAAGCTGTAAAAACAAATGGAAAACATTCAGGGATTGGAAGATCTTTTGCAGCCTTTTTAATTCCACATCACCAGCATTTCACCTCCATATAAAAATCATCATAGCTGGTAATCATTATTAATAATAGCAGTAGTACTGCTAATGAAAGATATCCATCATCATAAAATTTAATAAATGAATATGGTTCTGTAAACTTAATAGTTTATCATTGCATGTACTTTGCTTCTGGAAAACACTTACACTTTATCACTGTATATTTTTTTCACTGTGTGTCAAATAATAGAAGTGAGAACCACCAAAGACACTTCTTTGAACACTGTTCTATGTAAGTTCTTCCCGTTTTTAAGTGAGAGGAAGCCCCTTTCTGTACTCACTCTTTGCTTATGCACACAATACTGAGTTTTTTATTCTGTCTCTCTGCATAGAATTTTACTGACCAAATTAGGCATATCCTATACATCTGATTAATCATTCTCAAACAGTCCTGTATCTCAGTTGGCTAGAAAGGATGCCCAAGATGGTGAGATCAGCCGTAACTATAGAACTGCAATGTCTAAATTTCCATGAGGTAAAATGCCATGATTATTGCCTATTTGGTTAAATTGGAATGTAAAATAAGCACTATATGTAAATGAAAAATGATGATTCACTGACTAATTTTGCTTCATATAAACTTGGTAGCTTTAATTGATGTAACCTAAAGAATGGAAGAGTGCATACCCATGGGTAACACAGATTAGGATCTTTTAAAGATAGCTGTAGAGTCAAAGCCAGTAAGGTGCAGAAAGGTTTGGTCAATGAAGAGTCTAATGGTGCAAATACTTTACTTACTTGAAGAGATGTGGATATTTGCTGGGTCAGAGGAAACACTGGAGAAAGGATTTGTTTCAAGTTAAAGAAAAAAAAAAGCCCAAATACATTATTATGGCAATTATATGTGTTAAATCTAATTTACATTCCTGCATAATTATGGTGTAGATATATATAGAGAGAAAGGATTCAATGTGCGTTTCAAGAACAACTATGTCACGAGCAATGAGAAAATATTGACAGGCAAAATGTCAATGCTTTTTTTAAAGCACAAGTACAGTCTTATGGGATGATGGGAATTTAGCAGATGCACTATATTAGTGACTAGAACATTTGATACTGTGATATGAGCTCCTACTTGAAAGATTAATTCCAAATTGGCTTTGATACTCTTTCGATACTTTAACAGACTGATACTCTGTTAAAATTCCCAAATAGTGGGGAAAAAGAGAGTAAATGAAAATGGAGATATATCAAACTGCAAAGAAGTGTGTACGAAATAGTGAAGTTGTTAATGTGAGGATTGGTCTGATTTGGGAAGAAACAAAGTATAAAAAAAATGCATCGGTCCCATCCTCCAGAGGAATCACTTGGGACTTGAAACATAAAGGAACTTGCCACTTTGCAGGATCATGCTGTAAAAAAATTAGATTTAATTTTGAGGTAGCCCTACTCCGCAGGTACAAATCCAGGAGTGCCATGTAAGCAGCAGTAGTAACCATGTTTGTGTGTGTTACACAGCAACAATGCCACATATCTTCTTACATAAAAGAAAGCACAGTGAAACGTTATGCAGAAAAACACTTGCAAAGAGGGAGCATGAATCTGAGGAGCTGTCCTTGTTCCTAAGCCCTCTGTCATTCCCTGATACAGGTAGACAGCTATCTGTACTTAAGATGGAGAAGCAGAGGCTAAAAAAATATTCTGTGATAGCACATTCCTAAAGCTACATTGAGCTGTAACCCAGAACAGAACTCCGGTTTCTCCTCTTACCACATAAAGATTTTCTTCCCATCTTGTCAACATTACCAATGTTCATTTTTCTTCAGAAGCTGAAAATGTAAAATTTTTGCCCTACAGCATTCAGCTGTCTTCAATGGCCGGCAAAGCTTTATAACCACCCTCCTTTTTCACAGAAGTAAATTGCTTCAGCTGTTCAAGTTATTGACATTTATAAGAACAATCATGTTCAGTAGGCTTTACTGGAGGATTTCAGAGCAACCAAACAATGAAGAGAACCTGCCTTCTATTCTTTTTTTTTTTTTTTAGTGGCTGTGTCAAATGAAGGCTGGGGAAATTCAGTAATTTGAGCAAAGCTACACAGTCAATGTGGGAATCAGGAATGTAATTCATTAATCTTGACTATGAGTTCACTGCTATGTTCTCAAAGAAACACTCTCCCTCCATTTGATACTCAGAAAGCCTGATTTAACTGTACTTTAGCTTATTCTCTTCCAGTTTACCTTTTGCTGTATTTCTTTGGTGCTTCTTTATTCTCGAATAACTCTGATGCATTGTGTGCCTCAGGAAATCCACAGAGAGGTGCATGCTTGTCTCTGATGGTATATGACATTGCAGCCTCCCAAATTTCAGGCTGTTACAGAAAACATATATTTCTGCAAATGTAAACAAAGAGGTTTATGGCTATCATTTTGCTTTCTGACTTGTTCAGTGCTATCATATTTGTTGACTGTGTGTGTGTGCATTTCTGTGACTATGAGTTACTTTCTTCAGATGGATGCAGATAAACTTCTTTAAAGTAACTTCTGTGACTTGACAGGTGTATGCTGCTGCAAACCAGCCCTGCCTAGCAAAAGTCCTGACAGCTAAGATCCTAAGCGAGAAATGCTTTGCATCCATGGATTTCCACTAGTGGGTGTTTAATCATCTTTCTCTTTCTCTTGGCTTTATGTTCTATGGTGATAAAAGCAGCAAAGCATGAAAACAAAGATATTTCAGCTTTCAGTCAGACTAAAGAGCTTCACAGCTCCTTTCTATATAGAAAGGGCAACCTCTGCAAGTGTTTGAAATGAGTCTCAGCTGTTGACTCTTTTCTTGGTTTCGTGTAGGTGAGTGGGCAATTCTAGTCAAGGCTGCAGTGCCAAGTTCTGATTAACGCTCTTGTATACTCTTACCTACTCCAAGGCAGAATGGTGTAAGAAAGCATACCGTAAATATGACTTAAGTCCAGTAGAATTATGTCAGTATATTGATGGATGTCAGAACAAACTCACACCCTTAGGTCTTTCAATTATCACTGAAAAGTAAAGGGAGCGTCAAGACATGATTCATTGGGACACGCTGGGAGAACTTCAGTGGATGAGAGATTCAACCAGCTCTGTATTGCATTGAAAATACTTTCTAAGACCACAGATGACTGACCTTTTTAGCAGATAAGGGCCATTCTGGGAAAAGTCTATGGTCAACCTAAATTATACATTTGAGCACAAGGGCACGGGGTTGGAAACTCCTGCAGTTTAGAGCATGCACAGGAATACCTTTTCTTTTTTTTCTGGTAGACCCTAGAACTGGCTTTAATACTCCTTAGAAAACTCCATGCCTTAGTCCTTAGTGGTATTCTAAGAGTCTGATATCTACCTGCCATTTTACAGGAAGGTACCAGAGAGGATGCAATAGGCAGAGATAGATGAATCTGCCTTCATATAAAAATTGAATACAGCTGTTGCCTATTTATTCTAAAAGCATTTTTTTTCCTGCAAGAAAAAGAAACCCTCTGAATGTCCCTGTTCTCTGCAGAAGCTCCCGATATGTTCGTGAAGTCTGTTAGATGCTAATGTACTTAGAGTTGATTTATGTTGAGTGTTGAGTGGGATGTGAGCAGAGGATAGAACACAGTCCTGTAAAGTCCAAAACTTGGGAAACTACTCAAAGATTAATACTTTAATTTATATTACACAAATATAGATCCCAGCCCCTTCTCTCCTTCCTCAGAAATCTGACATTCCACGTGTATCTCAGACAGATACTTTGCAGAAGGGCTTACGATGTCACTCAAGCAGTGTTCAGCTAGCTGAGTAGCACTAAAATTTTTGCTTTATTCACCTAGCCCTAAAGAATGTCCTTGTTCATTCCAATTACCACTGCATCAAAGAAATCATCTATGTGTTTTGGACTTTTGTTGATATTCTTTTCTTATAATAGAGGTGACTTGGATGCAGATTTTTTATGAGTAAAGACTTTTTACAACATCACCTAATAGTTTAGATATTAGTATTAGTATTAATATTAATACTAATGCGAAGGGGAACTACTGGTGAGAAAAATTGTAATGGAGGAAAAGAAATTGGAGTTTAGATTGACAATAGAGTTATTTGATGAGAATAAAAGTGTGCACTGTATTGAGTGGCAAGAATAACAGTGGAATAGGATGTCATGGAAATACCAATTACAGCTGTGCACAGTGACAGTCAATGGGGACAAGGAGAGATTTATTTGGAAGATATCTCCTGGCAAAGACAAATAGGTCTGATTTATTTATTTAAAACTCTCTGGGAGAGTCTTGGGAGATACATATTTCCTAGTGGACCTGGAGTAGGATGTGGGAGGGGAGTTGAATGTTTGTGTTTCATAGAAATTCAGGTTATATCCTTTTGAAGGAAAATGTGTTGCTGCAGAAATTTCAGAGTTACATGTGGATTCTTTTAGAAAAGTTGAGCCAATGTTAGCAGGCTGTCTGGTTTGACAATACAGAGATCCCTTTACCATCAACTTTACCATAGACTGCTTTGCTAGAAAAGCTCAGTTCCATCACACAGGGAACACTTGAAACAGTGGAGGTGAAGCTCTGTCCCTGTAGATAATTAATTCTGCACCATCTCCTCTCAGACTATCAATATCAGTCTGTCCAATTAGATCCATGTGCACAGAGGTTTTGACACATGCCTTCAGGCAAGTAGATTAGCAGCACACCATCATTTTGCTTAGGCAGCAGCCATCACTGAAGTGTTTTTAGCTATGAGTGAACCAGTTTCTGTTATGTAGATCCCTTGAGGCTAAAATGTTCCACAGAGATTTTAGTTGCCCTGACCTTAGTTTTTCTAAAAAAAAAAGTCACTGTTGAATTTCAGGATGGAGAAGGAGCAACGAGCTATCTTTGTCACCAGAGTGACATCCAGTGCAGTACAGATCTAGCTGTTAAAGAAACGGGGAAGATGGGGGTCATGTCCACCTTCCCAAGAGTGTTTCTGCATTTAACACAAACCCAGTTAAAACACAGCAGTAGGGATCCCAGAACAGAAGCTCTGTTATGTACAGAATCCTAATCTCTCTTACACTTGCTCCAAGTGATGAATGCTTCATTTTTGTTCCACTTTCAGTGCTACTTTTGAATTGGGTGCTGATGTGTAAAATACGTACTTGAGGTTTTGGATAGGTATAGAATTTTCAGGAACTTGGGAACCTCCAGGTTTAGATACAGGACAGGAATAATCTCAACTAACTGTGCCCATCTGGAAGACAGCCATTAACTAAGGTAATCGTCTATCCTTTTGTAGCCAAAGAAGAGAGAGATTGACACTCCAGAACTCATGTTTATCCCTTTCTAAGAGAGTCATGTGATGAATTGCTCCCTGGGAATGTCTGTTTGTCTGTGTAAATGATAGCAAGAGCCAAAATAATTATCTCATAAAAGTTACTTTTTTTATGGCTAGGGTTTGATGTAATGAAGGTCATCCTTAACCTCTGTTGGAATCTGCCTCTGGGCACCTGAGTCCTTTGCAGGGGTGGTCCTGAGTTCGTGTGCTAAGTCAATGAACTATTTTTTCCTGATGCACATGAAATAGTTACCTTGCTGTATGGATTGTCTGGCTCATAGTTTGTAAACAAGTTTTTGTAATGTCTAGTGCATGCAGGCGACTCATGGGGGTTGTAAAAGTGACCCAACCTCGGATCACCTTGGTCCTGTCTATGCAGGGAGGACCTGTGGGTAGCTGTGTAGATAGCTCAGTCCCGTGTTGTCCACAAGCCATAGACCAAACAGGACAGTACTGCATCATTCTAAGAACCGGAACCTGAGCTGTGCCTTGAAATCCCTCAACAAATAATATGCCCCCCGAGTCTCAATCCAAACCACTGCTGAGTTGCCTGAGAAAGTAAGATAAAGAGAAGCTGGAAGGTTTTGATGTCAGCTTCAGCTGACAACTTCGTGTATCCAAACAATTATAGGATCAGCAAAAGAGAAAAAAATGCACCTAGAAGTGAACCTCATCCATGGATGAATAAAGAAATATAATGGGAAAGTCCAATACATTGCCAAAGATAAACATCCCAGATAGTATAATCCACTCAGGCATAGTCTTGCCCACAGTCACATAAATTGGGATAAAACCCCTAAGATTTGGGTTAGGAATTGGAAATTGCCTCTCCAGTGCTGCATCTTGCCCATATGGAGACCCTTCCCCCTTGGCTGAGATACTGGCCACAGTCACTTTTCTGGAATTGAGAGCCCTTACCTGGCAGGGTAAGCAAATGTAGCATGCTGTAAGTTTGTACCCATGAGTGATTAACAAACACGTGTGTGTGCTTTTGAGTATTGTGTATTCTTGCTTTTAAGTTGTAATAGCGCATTCTTCCTTTGCATCAGTGAAAACCAGCAATAGTGACGTGCTAAACCCGTATGTGAAGCTCAGTTTGCTTGAACCTTTCAGCCTAGTCACTTTTTGCAGTACTTGATTAAGCCTGTTTTGAACTGCTACAGACATTTGCAGTCATTCTGTGTTCTGCTTGAAAGAAAGTTCACAGAGCACTCTCGTTATTCTGGTTTTAATCATCTCTATGGCCCTTTAAACCTGGAAGTAAAAGCTTTGTCTAAGTGTAGAGCAAACCGAGCCCTTCCCTAAAACACAGGAGATGAGTTCAGTTCCATCTGTGCTTCAGCATGGCTTTTAAGGGTTGATTAGTGCTTCTGTATGCAAGCATGGTAAAAATAGTGGGAGGGAACAAGAGCAAGAGAGACAAATTAGACAGCGTAGAGAATGAAGCTCTGAATCTCAGGTGGAGTGTTCATTCCCCTATGTGACACAGATAAGACGACCTCTTCCGTGGTCTGAATCCACTGTCTCTCATACTCTTATCAGAAAAACTAAAATTTCAGAAACAAAATGTCCATCTTCTGACTCCTCATGTTTTTTGTTCTCCCTATGTGTTAAACAAGAATAAAGAAATCCCACTTTGGGTAATCTGTTTCACTGAGAATATAGTTTGATAATTACAGAGTGTAACCAATTGCACAAGCTAATGATTGAATGATGGGTGTGACAGTTGAAAAGAGGGTGCAGGTATACATGCTGGGATAATGGAATCTAAAATAAAACACTAAGGGTCTGTAACCAATTGCATCCTTCTGTAGCAGATACAGGAAGGGATATATGACTTACACTGAGTTCATAAATTGAAACATTGGAGTTATACTACATAAAAGCACATAGTGAAAAGACTCCATAAAAAGAGGAAGAAGACTCTGGGATAAAAGAATAGGGTAGGAGTTGCAGAGGAGAAATGGTGAATACTGACTGGTTTTGTGACAGTCACTCAGGTATGTCTGTCATATGGTTTGCTTGAGGACAATTTCAAAAAACACCTGATACCTATCCCTCCAAAATACATTCTTTCTTGTATAATAAAAGCTTTCTGAATTATTTTGCACAGTATTCCTCACTTTAAGTATGGCCCAGCAAGTACTAGTCAGGTTTAAATCTACATAGTTGTCCTGGAAACAGGAAACCAAATGATGTTCTTTGTGACTAAGACCTAATTACCACATTCATTTTATGAAAGATAGCCAAATTAATCAACTGATAACTCTGCTGGGATGTGACAACCAGTAAATGGCAAAGTAGCTTTTTTTTATGTGGTCTTGAAATTAGGAAAACATTTTGTCACTGTCAAAGCTAACAAATGTTTCATCAAATTAGCTCAGAGAGCACATCCATTGAGCAATGAGGTGTTATGCTTACCAAAGTTCTGTGTCTTACTAACTTTGGGTTTTCTTGTCTGTAACCACTCTGAGAAGTGTCCCTAGATAGTTTCCACTATTAACTTGACCTTTTAACCAAGGTTTAACTTGACCTTTGCTTATAACGCCATTTTGGCTATGTGACAGTCAGCTGTGGTCCTTGGGGTGGACACTGAGGGACTGTCTCTTGGTTTGTTTTTAGTGTGAGGGTCTGAGAAGCCATTAAGAAACTCAGACACAAAACTGAATGCTAGTCAAAGCAGAACTTTTCCCAAAGTTCTTCACAGTGGACCATTGGAGATTAGTACATGTTTTTCTGGAATGGTATGTGGATACCTTCTTATTATCGATGAAGTTCAGGAAAATGTGCACATCATACAATAGTAAGCTAATGTCAGTACTGCACCTCCCACTGTTGGGTTCCCTTGGTACCCATCTTTGGCCTAAGTTGTTTCAGCTGAAAAACCTTATTAGTTCTTTGAAAAGAAAAAAAAAAATAGGCTATTGCTGGCCATCTCTTTGTGAAGAGCTAATTAAATTATTCCTTTCCTTAAATTATTTAAATTATTCCTTTCAAGTTAGTCCTTCCAGGCTGGTACTGTTCTCACTGTAGGAGGTGACATCTGTCTGCAGATATGTGCCTAAAGCATCCTCTGGTTGCAGTACTTGTGTAGGACTGTGCAGATAAATACAATGCATCAGTCATCTTAAATTAATGGGCTTCCTTTCACCTATTCTGAAACCCTTCTAATTTCACTTAGTTTTTGTTTCTTCTCCTCATGCTACATGTTTCTAAATCAGAGCTTTGTGCTTTTATTCAGTGGTTCTGTTTCACATCTGAACCAGTGCTGATCAACATTTTCTTTCTCTACGTTTCTCTTACTTGATTATAGAACCTTCCAAGACATTGACATATTTCACCAAAGAAAGAAAGAAAGTATTTCTTTGATTGTAATAGACACCAAAATTATTCTAAAAAAGGGTCTCCTTATTTCTTTGCACCACCAGATGCATAGGCTAGCATAGTATTTTCCTGTAAGGCTGGCTATGGGCTGATGTTCTGTATCAAGGATAACTATTGGCCCACTGAGCTTGAAATGTTTAGCATCCTGTAAGACGGGATACAAAAATCCAGTAGTAGGTAGAGACTGCTCTCCGTAGGAGAGATAGGATTGGCCCTTTAAAAAAAATAAGGCACCCGTAAGCAAATAGTTCTGTATTGAATTTGTGCTCTGAGTACGTGACACTTGGGAATAATTCAAGCTTAAGTAGATTGTAGTAGTAATGAAAAATAGTTGGACTCAGAGTTTGTATGGATCATTTTCCTCATAAACATGTTTTGCTGCTTCCTGTATTTCCACTTCTATGCTGCTTGTTTTCCCTATGGATGTATTTTCTATATATTAGGTATTAGGTGATAGCATTAAGTTTTTGTCCAGTTGATCCATAGAGAAGTGACACCATACTGAAATAACAAAGCCAGAAACTAACATGTTATCTGAGCAAATCATGAGCGAATGACTTTTCCAGTAGCTTGAGTGCACTCTGCATGCTTTTAAATAGTATAATTTAGACTGAAAAAGTTCTAGTGGTGCTGAGAATTACGGTATTGGGGTTGTCAGTTAAATGACTGCCTGAGCATTTAGAACTTGTGTTTTCTGCTTCTTGCTGGCCGACTGGCATTCCAATGCTTTTTCATTTTGTGCTTATTTAAGCACGGACTCCTCACTTGGAGGAAAAATGTCTCTGAAAGGAGAAAGAGAACTGACTGGCTCTTTATGAACACTGGTCAAAAGTTATTTATTAGGTTGTGTCAGTCTAAATTATTCTTTGTGGAAGAACCTATCATGTGCAGACTCATCATAACATTAGTTTAAAGCTATCCAGACATAAAGAGGTGGTGGTGTTTCTCTGTCATTTGCATTTGCTGTAACTGCCCCTCTTACTTTCCTCAAGTAGGGTATTCATCTTTTTTCCACAAGTCAGTGGAATCCCATTGTGAAGAAGGAAGCAGAAGGCATAGGCCTATTTTTAAATGCATTTTATTTCTTTCTTAAACATCTTATGCCTTTCTATTAGTTATCCATCACACATTCTTTTTTCGAAGTGGGAAATTTTTTTTCTGATACTAAATGTGCCTTCACACACGCCGAGTGCAGTCTGTTTATTGCTTGCTTTGTGTGTCCATAGTTTGTGATATTTACTGCAGTTACTTTCTGAACAGATCTTTAGGTTGGAAGGGCTACACACCCTTAGTTGCTTCGCTGCATATTTCAGTTTTCTAGCTACGGTAGTCAGGCAGATTCTATAGATTACTGGAAAAATACAGGCCAGAAAAAGGGGAGATCTTAAATAAGTGTTATAATAGAGATGGATGTTTTGTGGGAGGCAGGGAACGCACTAAACAGTTCATGGTTAGTGCTGTGATTTTACTAAGAATCCAGGGCTTTTGTGTGAAACGTCTGTCAGATTAATAGGAATGAGATCAAGGTTTTGAAGAGAGCTTCTAGAGGAAACAGCTTTTGGTGGGATATTTCGCATTTTTAGTACTTGAAACAAGAGCAAAACAAAAGTCAGAGGACAGGAAGGGTTTCTTTTTTCTCCTAGATATTAGTAGGAATGTTCTAAAAATATTTAGGAGTTCAAGTGCCTTTACTGTGGAAAGAAGAAAAATGTAAGTAAAAAGCTAATACACATACTCTATTTCACACCTTCCAATGCAGAGAGACTGGAAGCATGATAGTTTCTGCCACTCTGTGCTATATACCAAACTGTTTCAAGGCTATCAAAGCTCTCTTAAAAATACTTATTCAGGGAAACAGTCAGATTTTGACTTTAGAGATTAGAAATGGAAGAAAGAAAAAGATACTAATCATTTTGCAATGTGTCTGAATCACAAACAGCTTCTTTTCCCCTCTTCCCATTATTAACCACATTCCACACTAGCAGATAAGAGTTGTCAGACAATCTGAATTTCTCAACTACTTGGCTTGTGAAGTAGGTTTGGGTGGAAATGGGAGGAAAAGAGATAGAAGTGGTGTAGCTGATGTCTAGTCAAGCTTTTCACTGTTCAGGGGCCTAGAAAGTCCTAATGTTTTTTGCTGCCAAACCTCTGGTCCTGATTTGAGCACCAGAAAAATGGAAACCACCCTGGACACTCTTCTGCAAGAATCTTGTCCTTTCTTTCATAAATTTGTCTATTTTCTGGTCAGGAGCTGACCAAGAACATGGAAAAAAATTATTTGGAGCAACAACAAAAAGCTTTATGGAAGTAATGACTATGCAACATGGTCTTTGAGGTTATGCAGTGGTACCTTTTATGTTTCCACGTATTCAGTCATGAAACTCTTTTGATATTTTTAGTTCTGCTTGTCATGATTTCTTTTGCTGTTTTTCTTGTGACCTCACAGCTTTGATATTTTATGTAGATGTAATCTGCAACACTTAGTAGTATTTAAACTTCAGTGGAGTGTCACAGGTGGAGTTTACTATCCACAACTTATATTTGATCCTTAGGTACAAGAGAAGTCATTGTTTGGCTTGAGGAAGTAGCTGAAGACTGCTCATTTTCAGAGCTCATGTTTCAGAGTTCAGGCAATTTCATAATTTTCATGGCCATGAAACCTGTATCACTAGGAGGACTCTGATCCCAGATAACTGAAGGAGCAGTCAACCCCTTTATTGTTTACCCTATATCCAGCTGGAACATCTTCACAGCCTTATTTAACTGATGTCAGTGGAAATGATTAAGATAAGCTTCTGTTCTTACCAGGTATTTCCTATCTATTTTATGAATGTGTTTTTATTTATGTCAGTCTTTATGAAGATCATTTCCCTCTTAGTGAAGGCAGTATACTGTATGAATAACATTGTGTTTTGAGGGACTGACTCATGCTTCTTAAGCCAATTTTTGCCTTGCTTTTGGTCTGTTGTTGGAAATATTTTTAAGCTTTGCAAGCATGTAGATAAAATGGTCATACTTGGGCATTTGCACTTAAGCGTGCCCCTAGAGAAGAGATACACTTCATTTCTCAGTGCTTTGTGACATGAGGCAGCTTGAATTAAAAAAAGAATCACCTAGTTTAAGGATCCTTCAGACTCCACTATGAAGAGGTAAGGTAATTGAGAAAGATCAGTTATAACCAAAGGAAGTCTGACCAGAGTCATGTTATACTCATCTGGTCTTGGAATAAAAAAATTATTCTTCTAACTTCTTGTGTAAAAGAGGGAGAAAGCTCAGTAGTGAAAACACAATCTGAAGACAGATGATTCAGGGAAATAGGAATGGTGTTTTAATGGTACAGTTTAAGAAATAAGTTTAGTTAATAGCTCTGGTCATTGTAGTTTAAGCTAAAAAATTTAGAAGTTTCCCTGTATCTTTACCTGAAGCTGGATGTCACTGTGTAATTTCTAAATGTATCATTTCATAACTTACACAAGAAAAATTGTTGGAGCTTTTAGTAGGGGGAAGGTTTCAAATTTTCAACAATAAAAAAATATATGTTACTTACAACTATTTGGTAAAATAGAACTTACTCTTCAGACCTGAAATAAAAAAATTTCCTCTTATTTCTCTCAGACTTGTTGGTGACTGAAAGTCAAGGATTTTCACACCCTATGTTTTTGTTTTCATGTTCATACATTTGGGAGTTGTAATGATATTTTAGAATCCTAAAAAAGGGTTTGTAGAAGACTTGCTGGAGCCTCCTCAAGGCAAAAGCAACCACTTGTGACACACATATGTCTAATCTGCTTTTACACACCTCTGATGATAGAGATCTCTTAACCTGTCTAAGGCAATTTATTTCAGTTCTGTCTAGTCTTCTAGTTACAGATTATTTCCTAGTATTAATCTGTCAGATATTACAACATATATGTGGTGACAATACTGTGAAGTAATGTAAAGTTATCCATGCAGCAGGCACACTGTGGACAACAGACATACACATTTCCTGGACCACAGATAATGTCATCTAGCACAGACTGTGAAGGGAGTTATTTTCTGTATTTTAGTCAGTCTGGTGGGTCATGCTGCAATTAACCAAGACTGACTGAGGAGCTGAGCATGTTTGTTATCAAAAAAAGAAGCCATGTTCCTCTCAGTTAAGCAGAATTGGTTAGGAATTTGGTTCCTACTTCAGTTTTCAAGAAGTTTTGAACTAAAGCCTGCTCATATCATATCAGCTGAATACAATTCATGATGGCCTGTGGCTTTAGCTCGGTTTGTGTAGCAGTCAAGTCCACACTCTGCATTATGCATTCCAGTTACCATCTAACTTTTATGAAGTGAGCATAGATCTGTAAGGCACAAGTGGTTGCATGGAGTTCTCTTAGAGACATGAGTCTCACTTCCCTGACAAATATTATGACTGTACAGATAGGGAAAAGGTACAGAATAGTGGGTAGGAAGCTTAAGTTTAATCCCCACAGATGTGATGCTTACCCTTTTTCCTTATTTTGAGACCTGCTTTTCCTTACCTTTCAGTGAGCCTCAGAACACACTGCAATAAAAGAGCAATCTGGTTTTAATACAGAAAGTGGCAGGGTTTTTTCCTGCACTTTGTTTCAGAGATGCTCTGCTATAGTTGATGCCTCAAAACAATCACATGAATGTAGAGACTATCCTTTCAGGAACTAGAAGTTGAGTACCCTCTTGAGATGCCAGTGAACTGAGCTGGGCTGGCTGCATGTTTTCCCCACAGTTCGGGATCCTTCAAGTGATGATAACTTTTTGTGAAGGAAGTGATTTACATCAAGCTGAATACATGAAACTGAAACAGCTAGAAAGGCCAAGGGCCTGGTCTGCAGGCCATGTAAAATGGTGTAATATGTTGTAGAGCTCTGTGTCCTTCCTGACATCTGAATATATTTTGATTACTTCATCAGTATTTGCATTCCAGCACCTAGAAGGACAGAGATATCTGGCTGTGTTTATTTCTTGAACCTGGATTAATCAAGAATGTTTCAAAGTCCTTATTAGTGAAAAATAAATTTAATAATAAATTATAAGAAAAAGAAATAAAGTAATATCATAGATACACACCTTTGCAAGCTTTCCAAACTCTGAAAGCTAAGACTGTAGTGTTACAGGAAAAAACTTTACTATATACATATGATGTGTTATTACATTTCTTGGTGAAAACAGAAGGCATTAATTCTCTTCTTATTCTACAAGATCATCTGAAAGCAACAGATTTCACTGGAGAACAGAGTGCATTAAAAAGAATGAGTATGTATTTGATTATAGAGATATTTAAAGTAATTACATGACACGTAAGTATTATTATCTTTGCTAGAGGCTCAGTGTGTTTATTTGGTATTTTTCTGCATCTCTGATGCACCATTATCTTCCCTGATTAGAAAAGAGCATATTTACCTATCATGTTTTATGGTACTATAAATTAAGCTATATTACTAATAAGATGCAACCTTGATTACAACTAGAGTGTGCCCGTGTATATCCCAGCCAAGCAAAAGAATAAGGAAACCCTCTTACATCTTTCTCAGCCCATGTAATTCTTGGATGCTGACAAATTGGAGTCACAGGCACTTCTCATATTTTGCAGATAGACAAAAGTGGCTGACACTGGAATAACTATTAATTGTGCCTTTAGATTATGGTGTCTTTGCACTTAGAAGAAAGTCAAAGTACAGAGAGAATAACTTGTTTGTGTCTGTTCTTTGTAGTGTAGGTAAATGACATATCAAAGAGGCATTGTAAGTCTTAATGAAGATACCTGAGTTGTTAGTATCACTAAGTAAAAAAATTGAATATCAACAGCTATTTGGGGAAGAAAATAGGGGAATTTTGTGATTTGCTCTGCAACCTAAGTGAAATTCTGTTCTAAAGCAATTTAATATTTTAAATCATTGTCTTAAGTGTGAGTGAAGTTCTAAATGTTTTATTACCATGACTATTAGAACTAGCAGCAACATCTTGAATATATGTGGAGTTTTCACTCTGTTTCATGTGACACCTGCTGCGGATGATAAGACTGAAGAACAGCAGGGACTTCTTCCATGGTTACGTGCAGGTCAGGAGTCGTGGCTGCATCTTCAGTGATCCAGCACGAAAAGAGTTTGGGTACTTTTGCATACCAGAAGTGCCCTTGTATTCACTGAGCACGATGGCCTACATAACTGAAACAGATAAACTCTGAGCTGACTGAGAGCTTGTATTTCATTTTAAATCCATACAGTTGCAGAAAGGCACAAGACTATTAAGACTCAAGACTATTAAGACTCAAGACTATCAAATTTCTTTCTTCTAAGTGTGAGAGGCCTTGCTTGTTTCTATGAAGGGGATTAAGAGCACTCCTTCTTGTGCCAGCAAAGGCAATGGTGGTTGGGAGAACTGTCAAGGCTAGATGGTGTACAATTTATTTATTAAGTCCCCTGTAATGAGAGAAAAAGAACGATTCTGAATTTGCATTAGGACTGGGTAACAACAGAGTTATCCACAGATGCAGCTTCATTTCTTCTGCCTTGTGTTATGATAATGACATTCACATCATTCAACAGCACAATTGCATGCTGCTGTTCAAGTAGCATTGGTAAAAACTAACACCATATCTAGAGATATGATTGGTTGGGTTTATTCTGTTATAAGAATGTATAAGAACAACCATACCTAGTCAAATCAGAGGTCTGGCTAACACAATGTCCCGTGACAGTGGTCCACAACAAATGATCATGGGAACTTATAAGAGCAGTGAAAGTGTATGCAATGTGTATGGCATACACTATCTTACAATCATAGTACATCACGGGCAGGACTGTGTGTTTTGGGGTTTGTGTGTTCCTTCCAAACCTTCCATGGTTAATGCAAGAAAACACAGTGCTCCCATGCAGTTTTTCAGACTTGAATGGGACTTCGTTATTATGGCGCTGCCTTAGCCCTAGATTCCTGTTTGTATAGGAGACCTTCCTGTTTTCCCAACTAACTGGAGAAGTGTTTTCTTATATTCAGTACAAACCCTCAGCATAACTGATGCTAGAGACAATTCCAGTCTTTCTAAGGCAGAAGGTTGGAATATGAGGCTGACAAGACAAAAGTGAGAAGACCAAAGAGGGGAAAGAAGAAAATGGAGAAGCCTAAGTGGCACGGGGCAATTTAAAGAGAGTTTTGTTCATATGTAGGGAACGATCGTATCATCAAGTAATAAGATTTCCATGCAGGGATTTGCTCAAAGACTAGAATGGTGAGTGCTCTAGATAAAACTATGAAATTATTCTACTAAGTTTCCAGTACTTTGGGTAAATGCACTTTAAATGGAGATCTCTAAAAATGCTATGTTTGTGATTATGGCAAGGAAATTATTTCAAATTATGTGGTCATCCTTTTCAGTAAAGTGTCACTTGCAAAATTTATGAACAATAACTTGCATGCTTATTGCTAACGTGTTTTTGATTTTTACTGCTAAAAAGCAAATTAGCCTCTGCCAGGCCAAAGCTGTCTGAATATTTGGATTAATTTGGTGCTCCATCTTGTCTGAAATAATGGTATTTAGCACTTCCACCAGCTGGCCAGCAGGACTGGAATGAATATTCGTTTTGCTATATATTGCAAATAGCAGTGTAGTCAGGAGGACGAAATGAGAATAACACGATTGGTTAACTTTTTTTTAATTCTCAAAATTCATTGAATAGTTAGAGCAGCAGTTTAAAAAGTTTGCTAAAATGTGATTTCGTGAGAAATAAGACAAAATATAAAACCTAGAACTTACTGTCTTATGTAGTAACTGTGATTAAAATAATCTAGAGATCTATTTAAAAGATTGAGTAATTTTGTATAGCTTTAAGGTTTGGCCCAAGAAAGCAATATTTTTTTATGATATCAAGAAAGCAAAATATATTGTTACAAAAGCCTATTTGGCCTAATATAGGCTACAAATCCATCAAACAAGCAATATTCCATACATACATACGTACATATACACACTCATGTACACACAGTGCATTTTGCTGAGCTTTGGATTGCCTGCAATGACAGCAAGCCCAACCTATTCCAGTTCTGATGGTCATTTGGCCGAAGGCTCAGAGCTGAGAGATCTGCACTGCCAACGGCAGGCAGCTGAGAGTCAGCGCTGACAGCTGCAGCCTCCGCTGTGACAGCAGGGAAGGGAGTGATTTCTGGATGAAAAAGTGCCAGGGTCCTTAGGGGTTTAGGCTGTTGGACAGCAGGACAGTTAAGTATGTTCTTGATTTGAAGAAATATAAAAAACTTTTCAGTTTTTTAACACCATTAAGCATATGTTTAAATACTTGGATAGAGGAAGGACTTCAAGAAGATCTAATGCACATAGCAGAAGATGGTATTGTGCTGCTCAGAAACTGGGTTAAGTTTACGTAACTAGTGAGACTTTATTAGAATGAAACCACTGTTGGCCTAAAGTCTGGATATGGTTCGGGACATAGGCTGTGGGGAGGACTGTAGGAATGAGACTGTACTGTGAGGGCAGAGAGGAAAGAGTAGGCATATAAAACCTGCCTTTGTCATCAGCCTGCCCTCATGGTCAGACCATTGTGCCCTAGCCCACTTCATTTAGTATTACAGATGTAGCCAACAGAGTTTTTAGAATCATAGAATCACAGAATCATCTGGTTGGAAGAGACCTTTGAGATCATCGAGTCCAACTGTTCACTCTACACTGCCAGGGTCCCTGGGAGATTTTACTTTGTCCCAGATTAATCAAATCCTTTTTACCTCTTGTTGACTTTCGTAGTTGTCACAGTAATGGAGATAAGGTGGTAAAATAGACACTGGCTACTTTAGACTATGACAATATTGCTATGTAAGAGTAGGTTGGCGAGATAGATACTGACTGCCTCGTTCAGTTGGCTTTAGTCTAGTACGTTCCTGAAGAGAGGTACAGAAGGAGCAGAGGAGCCCAAAACACTATCAGAGAGTGAGCTCACAGTTAAGCAGCCAAGAGATTAAGGCTTGAACTTGGTCAGTGGCCTTATTTTACTTAAGTGGTATAGAAATTTTCTGAGAATATCAGTTCTTAGCCTTAGTCTGAGTGATTTGGAATTTTGGCCTGTAAGCCTTGTAGCAAGAAGTGTGGAGGACACATGGATGACCAAACAGAAGAGGACTGCTTTCTGACCATGTTTTTTGTTTCAGGAGAATTTCACTGACATTAAAGTATTTCACTGAAAACAAAGCTGTTTTCTGGGAACTTTTTAAAATTGCAAAAATGTTTTGTCAGAATGCTTTCAGCTAACTTGTTTGCTGACACTGCCTGTTGTTGTTGAGCAGCATGTGAAGTTACATGATGTGTTTGTTAAGGTATTGGATCGTACCAACCCCTGGTGTGTTCTGTAAATAGATCTCACAGCTGTATTCTATGCAGAGTCTTTTTTTCTAGTTCATGTATTATTAAGCAGTGTAATTTTGTTTCATTTTAACTAAGGAAAAACTGAATTTACAGGTGAAATTTATAATTCTAGGTTCAGGGTGCTTTTTGCCTTTCCTCGATTGTGAGCTGGTAGGTGCCTCTGAGAAGATGCAGCCCCTGTGCACTTATAAATAGTTTGTGATAGCTTTGCACCTTTTCTTTCTTGTTACAGTCCATGCATGGAATGATCTTGTTAAGCCTTAATAGGGAATATAACCAGGAAAATAGGTTTTTAAAAAGTCTAGAAAATAATGCGAGGCTTTCTCAATTTATCAGTCTTAGAGGAAACAAACTAACACTGTGCTTCTGAAAGATTAAAATGCAAAGATTTTTTTTTTCTGCCTTGATATATAGAAATAGGCAGAATTAAGTTGAAGCTTGAGCATTCAGAGTCAAAAGGACCCACATGGAGTTGAGCTTCCAGCACTGATTGTTTTGAGAGTCCCTGAAACAAGGAAAGAATGATGACTCAAGGAAAAAAAAAAATTCAGAATAAATGTAAACCCACAAACCACATGGGATTAGTCCTAGTTTTTTTCTCATTATTAGTTTGAATGTGTCTGATATTTTCACATTTCCTTTTCTTGCTGGAAGAGAATAATCTCTCATGTATGTCATATATAAATATATCTAAAGGTTTTTTGATGAGCAGGAAATCAGGAAGAAGTTATGGAAAATAGTCTGGAGGTTCTCCTGAGAGATGTAGTGGACTGATAGGTGTGATTTTTCTGTAAGTGAGATTATAAATTCTGCAGGTGGGCTGTTGTCCTTATGTTTTTGGTCTATGGAAGAGAGAAAAAATTTTGCCACAAAATAGAAGAGTTTTAGTGTATTCTGCCATGATGAGTGCTTTGTTACTCACATAGTCTTTTTTCTGTCTATAGAGTAATTCCAAATGTACCAGAAACATGGTACAGAATAGATAATGTACATGCGACATGTATCCATAAACCCTTAAGATTATATCATTGTGGCTTACAAAAGCCATGTTTTTCTATTGCTTTACAATGATTGATTCATTATATAGTTATCACTGTCTGTTATACGAAAATATAGTTGCTTTTATTTACTTGTTTAATTTTGCCAGTACATATCACTGTCCTCAATAAAATTGGGTTGATGGGAAGTAGCTTTGTAGCCAGAAGCTGGGAATCAATAGCTGTTTTTCAAGACACAGAAAAGAATTAAGGGTGTTTATTGCCAGGACACGCACTGTTTAATTTGTTTGGTCAATACTACTACTTTCTATTTTCATTTTTAATCAATATGTTGACAGGAATATTATATTGATATAGAGTTAAGTGAGTTAGTAATTGGGAGACCTGGTTTAAGCAAGTAATGTGATTACCGTTAAATCAGTTCAGCCAGGCAGGTCTCGTGTGTGCATATATTTACCATCATAATCAGAGAATATCTGGTTTTATGTTTATTTGCAACTTGCTGGTTTATATTTATTTTAATTGAAAGCCTAGATAAGAGTTACAACTTAAACTTCTGTGGGTGATTCCACTGGTTTTTAAACATGTTAGGTTTCCAGCATCCGGATCTCTTACAGCTGCATTGTTGGCAGTAGTTCACAGGCTGATGCCTCATTGTGCTGGTGACCAGAAAGATGCAGAACAGAATTACTGCCATTAGCTTACAGAGTATAGATACAGATTGGGCATGTTTCTGTTATATTTCTGATAAAGACTCTGCCTGAAGTGTAGAGGAAGAGAAAACACAGAAAGAGGCTATGCAGTCAGATTTCAGTGGAGGATTCTTATTAATAACAGTGTTAATCTTTAAAGTGTTGTATCATCATTTAAGTCCTATTACCATGAGGTACAATCTTTCCACATTCAGATTTTTCACATATTAAAATCATTAGCTTTACTGATTTTGACTGAAGACAAGGGGTTAAAGAGTTAAAACATAACATCTGAATTCAGAACTGCAATTGGATGTGGAATGAAATTTGGATTTATCTGACTGTATTGAAGTCAGGAGAAGATTTGCAGTTTAATCCGATTGAGTTGGCTTGCAAGAACTGAGGAATGATTTATGTATTTATAATAATGACTACTATAAAAGAGAAACGGGAGACATTTTCTATTTTTTAAATTACGTTTTCATTGAAAATTTAGCAGCAAAGAAAAACAAAAAAGTTTTATGGAAAATGTTAGGTTTTAATTTCTTCCACCGAATGATCATTGTACAAAGCCATTTTAGTTTTGGATGATGTAGGATGGATAAGAAGAGTAGTGAAAGGAGTGGGAGAAGAAGGAACCCCCCCCCCCCCCCCCCCCCCCCCTTGTTGGTGGGGGGGGGG